>NW_022279721.1:0-83324 GCF_009193385.2 Nasonia vitripennis
TTAAAAAATAATACACATAAGATCCACGCTAAGGAAAAGATGTCGTCCTTAAAATCAAAAGTATTAGGTCATCGAGCAAGATGGCGGCCATAGTAAGGCATTTTTCGGCAGAATGCGAGGGTCGAAAGTCTAGACTTTTGGCTTACTGGCTTCTCACACGCCAGTTGTAACTACAATTTTATGCTTGACTCCTAGCTATATGCAAGTAGCTTATAATAATAATACACATAAGATCCACGCTGAGAAAAGATGTCGCGCATTAAACTCAAAAGTATTAGGGTCCACGACAAGATGGCGGCCACAGGCATGTGTAAGGCATTTTTCGGCAGAATGCGGGTCGAATGTCTAGACTTTTGGCTTACTGGCTTCTCACACGCCAGTTGTAACTACAATTTTATGTGCTTGACTCCTAGCTATATGCAAGTAGCTTTTATAATAATAATACACATAAGATCCACGCTGAGAAAAAAGATGTTGCTCCTTAAACTCAAAAGTATTAGGGTCCACGACAAGATGGCGGCCACAGTAAAGCATTTTTCGGCAGAATGCGGGTCGAAAGTCTAGACTTTTGGCTTACTGGCTTCTCACACGCCAGTTGTAACTACAATTTTATGTGCTTGACTCCTAGCTATATGCAAGTAGCTGAGAAAAAGATGTCGCTCCTTAAACTCAAAAGTATTAGGGTGCACGAGAAGATGGCGGCCGTAGTAAAGCATTTTTCGGCAGAATGCGAGGGTCGGCAGAATGCTAGGGTCGAAAGTCTAGACTTTTGGCTTACTGGCTTACCTGACGACAGTTGTAACTACAATTTATTCTGCTTGACTCCTAGCTATATGCAAGTAGCTTTTATAATAATAATACACATAAGATCCACGCTAAGAAAAGATGTCGCTCCTTAAACTCAAAAGTATTAGGGTCCACGACAGATGTAAGGCATTTTTCGGCAGAATGCGAGGGTCGAAAGTCTAGACTTTTGGCTTACTGGCTTCTCACAGGCCAGTTGTAACTACAATTTTATGTCTTGACTCCTAGCTATATGCAAGTAGCTGAAAAAAGATGTCGCTCCTTAAACTCAAAAGTATTAGGTCCACGAGAAGATGGCGGCCATAGTAAGGCATTTTTTCGGCAGAATGCGAGGGTCGAAAGTCTAGACTTTGGCTTACTGGCTTACCTGACGCCAGTTGTAACTACAATTTTATTGCTTGACTCCTAGCTATATGCAAGTAGCTTTTATAAATAATAATACACATAAGATCCACGCTGAGAAAAAATGTCGCTCCTTAAACTCAAAAGTATTAGGTGTCCACGACAAGATGTAGGCATTTTTCGGCAGAATGCGAGGGTCGAAAGTCTAGACTTTGGCTTACTGGCTTCCCTCACGCCAGTTGTAACTACAATTTTATGTGCTTGACTCCTAGCTATATGCAAGTAGCTTTTATAAATAATAATACACATAAGATCCACGCTGAGGAAAAGATGTCGCTCCTTAAACTCAAAGTATTAGGTCCACGAAAGATGTAGGCATTTTTCGGCAGAATGCGAGGGTCGAAAGTCTAGACTTTGGCTTACTGGCTTCCTCACGCCAGTTGTAACTACAATTTTATGTGCTTGACTCCTAGCTATATGCAAGTAGCTTTTATAATAATAATACACATAGATCCACGCTGAGGAAAAGATGTCGCTCCTTAAACTCAAAAGTATTAGGGTCACGACACGGATGTAAGGCATTTTTCGGCAGAATGCGAGGGTCGAAAGTCTAGACTTTTGGCTTACTGGCTTCCCACACGCCAGTTGTAACTACAATTTTATAGCTTGACTCCTAGCTATATGCAAGTAGCTTTTATAAAAATAATACACATAAGATCCACGCTGAGGAAAGATGTCGCTCCTTAAACTCAAAAGTATTAGGGTCCACGACAAGATGGCGGCCACAGTAAGGCATTTTTCGGCAGAATGCGGGGGTCGAAAGTCTAGACTTTTGGCTTACTGGCTTCTCACACGCCAGTTGTAACTACAATTTTATGTTTCTTGACTCCTAGCTATATCAAGTAGCTGAGGAAAAGATGTCGCTCCTTAAACTCAAAAGTATTAGGGTCCACGAGAAGATGGCGGCCATAGTAAGGCATTTTTCGGCAGAATGCGAGGGTCGAAAGTCTAGACTTTGGCTTACTGGCTTACTGACGCCAGTTGTAACTACAATTTTATAGTTGACTCCTAGTTATATGCAAGTAGCTTTTATAAAAATAATACACATAAGATCCACGCTAAGGAAAAGATGTCGCTCCTTAAACTCAAAAGTATTAGGGTCCACGACAAGATGGCGGCCACAGTAAGGCATTTTTCGGCAGAATGCGGGTCGAAAGTCTAGACTTTTGGCTTACTGGCTTCTCACAGGCAGTTGTAACTACAATTTTATGTGCTTGACTCTAGCTATATGCAAGTAGCTGAGAAAAAGATGTCGCTCCTTAAACTCAAAAGTATTAGGGTCCACGAGAAGATGGCGGCCATAGTAAGGCATTTTTCGGCAGAATGCGAGGGTCGAAAGTCTAGACTTTGGCTTACTGGCTTACCTGACGCCAGTTGTAACTACAATTTTATAGTTGACTCCTAGTTATATGCAAGTAGCTTTTATAAAAATAATACACATAAGATCCACGCTAAGGAAAAGATGTCGCTCCTTAAAATCAAAAGTATTAAGGTCATCGAGAAGATGGCGGCCATAGTAAGGCATTTTTCGGCAGAATGCGAGGGTCGAAAGTCTAGACTTTGGCTTACTGGCTTCTCACACGCCAGTTGTAACTACAATTTTTATGTGCTTGACTCCTAGCTATATGCAAGTAGCTTTTATAAAATAATACACATAAGATCCACGCTGAGAAAAAGATGTCGCGCCTTAAACTCAAAGTATTAGGGTCCACGACAAGATGGCGGCACAAGGCATGTGTAAGGCATTTTTCGGCAGAATGCGGGGGTCGAAAGTCTAGACTTTTGGCTTACTGGCTTCTCACACGCCAGTTGTAACTACAATTTTATGTGCTTGACTCCTAGCTATATGCAAGTAGCTTTTATAATAATAATACACATAAGATCCACGCTGAGAAAAAGATGTTGCTCCTTAAACTCAAAAGTATTAGGGTCCACGACAAGATGGCGGCCACAGTAAGCATTTTTCGGCAGAATTGGGGGTCGAAAGTCTAGACTTTTGGCTTACTGGCTTCTCACACGCCAGTTGTAACTACAATTTTATGTGCTTGACTCCTAGCTATATGCAAGTAGCTGAGAAAAAGATGTCGCTCTTAAACTCAAAAGTATTAGGTGCACGAGAAGATGGCGGCCGTATAAAGCATTTTTCGGCAGAAGCATTTTCGCAGAATGCGAGGGTCGAAAGTCTAGACTTTGGCTTACTGGCTTACCTGACGCCAGTTGTAACTACAATTTTATTGCTTGACTCCTAGTTATATGCAAGTAGCTTTTATAAAAATAATACACATAAGATCCACGCTGAGGAAAAGATGTCGCTCCTTAAACTCAAAAGTATTAGGGTCACGAGAAGATGGCGGCCATAGTAAGGCATTTTTCGGCAGAATGCGGGGTCGAAAGTCTAGACTTTTGGCTTACTGGCTTCTCACACGCCAGTTGTAACTACAATTTTATGTGCTTGACTCCTAGCTATATGCAAGTAGCTGAGAAAAAGATGTCGCTCCTTAAACTCAAAAGTATTAGGGTCCACGACAAGATGGCGGCCATAGTAAGGCATTTTTCGGCAGAATGCGGGGTCGAAAGTCTAGACTTTTGGCTTACTGGCTTCTCACACGCCAGTTGTAACTACAATTTTATGTGCTTGACTCCTAGCTATATGCAAGTAGCTTTTATAATAATAATACACATAAGATCCACGCTAAGAAAAGATGTCGCTCCTTAAACTCAAAAGTATTAGGGTCCACGACAAGATGGCGGCCACAGTAAGGCATTTTTCGGCAGAATGCGGGGGTCGAAAGTCTAGACTTTTGGCTTACTGGCTTCTCACAGCCAGTTGTAACTACAATTTTATGTGCTTGACTCCTAGCTATATGCAAGTAGCTGAGAAAAAGATGTCGCTCCTTAAACTCAAAAGTATTAGGGTCCACGAGAAGATGGCGGCCATAGTAAAGCATTTTTCGGCAGAATGCGGGGTCGAAAGTCTAGACTTTTGGCTTACTGGCTTCCTACGCCAGTTGTAACTACAATTTTATGTGCTTGACTCCTAGCTATATGCAAGTAGCTTTTATAATAATAATACACATAAGATCCACGCTGAGAAAAAGATGTCGCTCCTTAAACTCAAAAGTATTAGGGTCCACGACAAGATAGTAAGGCATTTTTCGGCAGAATGCGAGGGTCGAAAGTCTAGACTTTGGCTTACTGGCTTCTCACACGCCAGTTGTAACTACAATTTTATGTGCTTGACTCCTAGCTATATGCAAGTAGCTTTTATAATAATAATACACATAAGATCCACGCTGAGGAAAAGATGTCGCTCCTTAAACTCAAAAGTATTAGGGTCCACGACAAGATGTAGGCATTTTTCGGCAGAATGCGAGGGTCGAAAGTCTAGACTTTGGCTTACTGGCTTCTCTGACGCCAGTTGTAACTACAATTTTATAGTTGACTCCTAGCTATATGCAAGTAGCTTTTATAAAAATAATACACATAAGATCCACGCTGAGAAAAAGATGTCGCTCCTTAAACTCAAAAGTATTAGGGTCCACGACAAGATGGCGGCCATAGTAAGGCATTTTTCGGCAGAATGCGAGGGTCGAAAGTCTAGATTTTGGCTTACTGGCTTCCTGACGCCAGTTGTAACTACAATTTTATAGTTGACTCCTAGTTATATGCAAGTAGCTTTTATAAAAATAATACACATAAGATCCACGCTAAGAAAAGATGTCGCTCCTTAAACTCCAAAGTATTAGGGTCCACGACAAGATGGCGGCCACAGTAAGGCATTTTTCGGCAGAATGCGGGGTCGAAAGTCTAGACTTTTGGCTTACTGGCTTCTCACAGGCCAGTTGTAACTACAATTTTATGTTCTTGACTCCTAGCTATATCCAAGTAGCTGAGGAAAAGATGTCGCTCCTTAAACTCAAAAGTATTAGGGTCCATGAGAAGATGGCGGCCATAGTAAGGCATTTTTGGCAGAATGCGAGGGTCGAAAGACTAGACTTTGGCTTACTGGCTTACCTGACGCCAGTTGTAACTACAATTTTATAGTTGACTCCTAGTTATATGCAAGTAGCTTTTATAAAAATAATACACATAAGATCCACGCTAAGGAAAAGATGTCGCTCCTTAAAATCAAAAGTATTAGGTCATCGAGAAGATGGCGGCCATAGTAAGGCATTTTTCGGCAGAATGCGAGGGTCGAAAGTCTAGACTTTTGGCTTACTGGCTTCTCACACGCCAGTTGTAACTACAATTTTATGTGCTTGACTCCTAGCTATATGCAAGTAGCTTTTATAATAATAATACACATAAGATCCACGCTGAGAAAAAGATGTCGCTCCTTAAACTCAAAAGTATTAGGGTCCACGACAAGATGGCGGCCACATGTAAGGCATTTTTCGGCAGAATGCGGGGGTCGAAAGTCTAGACTTTTGGCTTACTGGCTTCTCACAGGCCAGTTGTAACTACAATTTTATGTTCTTGACTCCTAGCTATATGCAAGTAGCTGAGGAAAAGATGTCGCTCCTTAAACTCAAAAGTATTAGGGTCCACGACAAGATGGCGGCCACAGTAAGGCATTTTTCGGCAGAATGCGGGGGTCGAAAGTCTAGACTTTTGGCTTACTGGCTTCTCACACGCCAGTTGTAACTACAATTTTATGTGCTTGACTCCTAGCTATATGCAAGTAGCTTTTATAATAATAATACACATAAGATCCACGCTGAGAAAAAGATGTTGCTCCTTAAACTCAAAAGTATTAGGGTCCACGACAAGATGGCGGCCATAGTAAAGCATTTTTCGGCAGAATGCGAGGGTCGAAAGTCTAGACTTTTGGCTTACTGGCTTCTCACAGGCCAGTTGTAACTACAATTTTATAGTTGACTCCTAGTTATATGCAACTAGCTTTTATAAAAATAATACACATAAGACCCACGCTGAGGAAAATATGTCGCTCCTTAAACTCAAATGTATTAGGGTCCACGAGAAGATGGCGGCCATAGTAAAGCATTTTTCGGCAGAATGCGGGGGTCGAAAGTCTAGACTTTTGGCTTACTGGCTTCTCACAGGCCAGTTGTAACTACAATTTTATGTGCTTGACTCCTAGCTATATGCAAGTAGCTTTTATAATAATAATACACATAAGATCCACGCTGAGAAAAAGATGTCGCTCCTTAAACTCAAAAGTATTAGGGTCCACGACAAGATGGCGGCCACAGTAAGGCATTTTTCGGCAGAATGCGGGGGTCGAAAGTCTAGACTTTTGGCTTACTGGCTTCTCACACGCCAGTTGTAACTACAATTTTATGTGCTTGACTCCTAGCTATATGCAAGTAGCTGAGAAAAAGATGTCGCTCCTTAAACTCAAAAGTATTAGGTTCCACGAGAAGATGGCGGCCATAGTAAGGCATTTTTCGGCAGAATGCGAGGGTCGAAAGTCTAGACTTTGGCTTACTGGCTTACCTGACGCCAGTTGTAACTACAATTTTATGTGCTTGACTCCTAGTTATATGCAAGTAGCTTTTATAAAAATAATACACATAAGATCCACGCTAAGGAAAAGATGTCGCTCCTTAAAATCAAAAGTATTAGGGTCATCGACAAGATGGCGGCCATAGTAAGGCATTTTTCGGCAGAATGCGAGGGTCGAAAGTCTAGACTTTTGGCTTACTGGCTTCTCACACGCCAGTTGTAACTACAATTTTATAGTTGACTCCTAGCTATATGCAAGTAGCTTTTATAAAAATAATACACATAAGATCCACGCTAAGGAAAAGATGTCGGTCCTTAAAATCAAAAGTATTAAGGTCATCGAGAAGATGGCGGCCATAGTAAGGCATTTTTCGGCAGAATGCGGGGGTCGAAAGTCTAGACTTTTGGCTTACTGGCTTACCTGACGCCAGTTGTAACTACAATTTTATAGTTGACTCCTAGCTATATGCAAGTAGCTTTTATAAAAATAATACACATAAGATCCACGCTGAGGAAAAGATGTCGCTCCTTAAAATCAAAAGTATTAGGGTCCACGAGAAGATGGCGGCCATAGTAAGGCATTTTTCGGCAGAATGCGGGGGTCGAAAGTCTAGACTTTTGGCTTACTGGCTTCTCACACGCCAGTTGTAACTAGAATTTTATGTGCTTGACTCCTAGCTATATGCAAGTAGCTTTTATAATAATAATACACATAAGATCCACGCTGAGAAAAAGATGTCGCTCATTAAACTCAAAAGTATTAGGGTCCACGACAAGATGGCGGCCATAGTAAGGCATTTTTCGGCAGAATGCGAGGGTCGAAAGTCTAGACTTTTGGCTTACTGGCTTCTCACACGCCAGTTGTAACTACAATTTTATGTGCTTGACTCCTAGCTATATGCAAGTAGCTTTTATAATAATAATACACATAAGATCCACGCTGAGAAAAAGATGTCGCTCCTTAAACTCAAAAGTATTAGGGTCCACGACAAGATGGCGGCCACAGTAAGGCATTTTTCGGCAGAATGCGGGGGTCGAAAGTCTAGACTTTTGGCTTACTGGCTTCTCACAGGCCATTAAACTCAAAAGTATTAGGGTCCACGACAAGATGGCGGCCACAAAGCATTTTTATGTAAGGCATTTTTCGGCAGAATGCGGGGGTCGAATGTCTAGACTTTTGGCTTACTGGCTTCTCACACGCCAGTTGTAACTACAATTTTATGTGCTTGACTCCTAGCTATATGCAAGTAGCTGAGGAAAAGATGTCGCTCCTTAAACTCAAAAGTATTAGGGTCCACGAGAAGATGGCGGCCATAGTAAGGCATTTTTCGGCAGAATGCGAGGGTCGAAAGTCTAGACTTTGGCTTACTGGCTTACCTGACGCCAGTTGTAACTACAATTTTATAGTTGACTCCTAGTTATATGCAAGTAGCTTTTATAAAAATAATACACATAAGATCCACGCTGAGGAAAAGATGTCGCTCCTTAAACTCAAAAGTATTAGGGTCCACGACAAGATGGCGGCCATAGTAAGGCATTTTTCGGCAGAATGCGGGGGTCGAAAGTCTAGACTTTTGGCTTACTGGCTTCTCACACGCCAGTTGTAACTACAATTTTATGTGCTTGACTCCTAGCTATATGCAAGTAGCTTTTATAATAATAATACACATAAGATCCACGCTAAGGAAAAGATGTCGCTCCTTAAACTCAAAAGTATTAGGGTCCACGACAAGATGGCGGCCATAGTAAGGCATTTTTCGGCAGAATGCGGGGGTCGAAAGTCTAGACTTTTGGCTTACTGGCTTCTCACACGCCAGTTGTAACTACAATTTTATGTGCTTGACTCCTAGCTATATGCAAGTAGCTTTTATAATAATAATACACATAAGATCCACGCTAAGGAAAAGATGTCGCTCCTTAAACTCCAAAGTATTAGGGTCCACGACAAGATGGCGGCCACAGTAAGGCATTTTTCGGCAGAATGCGGGGGTCGAAAGTCTAGACTTTTGGCTTACTGGCTTCTCACACGCCAGTTGTAACTACAATTTTATGTGCTTGACTCCTAGCTATATGCAAGTAGCTTTTATAAAAATAATACACATAAGACCCACGCTGAGGAAAATATGTCGCTCCTTAAACTCAAATGTATTAGGGTCCACGACAAGATGGCGGCCATAGTAAGGCATTTTTCGGCAGAATGCGAGGGTCGAAAGTCTAGACTTTTGGCTTACTGGCTTCTCACACGCCAGTTGTAACTACAATTTTATGTGCTTGACTTCTAGTTATATGCAAGTAGCTTTTATAAAAATAATACACATAAGATCCACGCTGAGAAAAAGATGTCGCTCCTTAAACTCAAAAGTATTAGGGTCCACGACAAGATGGCGGCCACAGTAAGGCATTTTTCGGCAGAATGCGGGGGTCGAAAGTCTAGACTTTTGGCTTACTGGCTTCTCACACGCCAGTTGTAACTAGAATTTTATGTGCTTGACTCCTAGCTATATGCAAGTAGCTTTTATAATAATAATACACATAAGATCCACGCTAAGGAAAAGATGTCGCTCCTTAAACTCCAAAGTATTAGGGTCCACGACAAGATGGCGGCCATAGTAAAGCATTTTTCGGCAGAATGCGGGGGTCGAAAGACTAGATTTTGGCTTACTGGCTTACCTGACGCCAGTTGTAACTACAATTTTATAGTTGACTCCTAGTTATATGCAAGTAGCTTTTATAAAAATAATACACATAAGATCCACGCTAGGAAAAGATGTCGCTCCTTAAACTCCAAAGTATTAGGGTCCACGACAAGATGGCGGCCACAGTAAGGCATTTCGGGCAGAATGCGGGGTCGAAAGTCTAGACTTTTGGCTTACTGGCTTCTCACAGGCCAGTTTGTAACTACAATTTTATGTGCTTGACTCCTAGCTATATGCAAGTAGCTTTTATAATAATAATACACATAAGATCCACCTGAGAAAAAGATGTTGCTCCTTAAACTCAAAAGTATTAGGTCCACGACAAGATGGCGGCCATAGTAAAGCATTTTCGGCAGAATCGAGGGTCGAAAGTCTAGGACTTTTGGCTTACTGGCTTTCACACGCCAGTTGTAACTACAATTTATAGTTGACTCCTAGTTATATCAACTAGCTTTTATAAAAATAATACACATAAGATCCACGCTGAGGAAAAAATGTCGCTCCTTAAACTCAAAGTATTAGGGTCCACGAGAAGATGGGCGGCCATAGTAAAAGCATTTTTCGGCAGAATGCGGGGGTCGAAAGTCTAGACTTTTGGCTTACTGGCTTCTCACAGGCCAGTTGTAACTACAATTTTATGTGCTTGACTCCTAGCTATATGCAAGTAGCTTTTATAATAATAATACACATAAGATCCACGCGAGAAAAAGATGTTGCTCCTTAAACTCAAAAGTATTAGGGTCCACGAACAAGATGGCGGCCACAGTAAGGCATTTTTCGGCAGAATTCGGGGGTCGAAAGTCTAGACTTTTGGCTTACTGGCTTCTCACACGCCAGTTGTAACTACAATTTTATGTGCTTGGACTCCTAGCTATATGCAAGTAGCTTTTATAATAATAATACACATAAGATCCACGCTGAGAAAAAGATGTCGCTCCTTAAACTCAAAAGTATTAGGGTCACGAAAAGATGGCGGCCACAGTAAGGCATTTTTCGCAGAATGCGGGGGTCGAAAGTCTAGACTTTTGGCTTACTGGCTTCTCACACGCCAGTTGTAACTAAATTTTATGTGCTTTGACTCCTAGCTATATCAAGTAGCTTTATAATAATAATACACATAAGACCCACGCTGAGGAAAATATGTCGCTCCTTAAACTCAAAAGTATTAGGGTCCACGACAAGATGGCGGCCATAGTAAGGCATTTTTCGGCAGAATGCGGGGTACGAAAGTCTAGACTTTTGGCTTACTGGGCTTCTCACACGCCAGTTGAACTAGAATTTATGTGCTTGACTCCTAGCTATAGCAAGTAGCTTTATAATAATAATACACATAAGATCCACGCTGAGAAAAAGAAGTCGCTCCTTAAACTCAAAGTATTAGGGTCCACGACAAGATGGCGGCCATAGTAAGCATTTTTCGGCAGAATGCAGGGTCGAAAGTCTAGACTTTTGGCTTACTGGCTTCTCACACGCCAGTTGTAACTAGAATTTTATGTGCTTGACTCCTAGCTATATGCAAGTAGCTTTTATAATAATAATCTACACATAAGATCACACGCTAAGGAAAAGATGTCGGCTCCAAAACTCAAAGTATTGGGTCCACGACAAGAGGCGGCCACAACGTAAGCATTTTTCGGCAGAAATGCGGGGGTCGAAAGTCTAAGACTTTTGGCTTACTGGCTTCTCACACGCCCAGTTGTAACTACAATTTATGTGCTTGACTCCTAGCTATATGCAAGTAGCTTTATAATAATAATACACATAAGATCCACGCTGAGAAAAAGATGTCGCTCCTTAAACTCAAAAGTATTAGGGTCCACGAAAGATGGCGGCCAGTAAGGCATTTTTCGGCAGAATGCGGGGGTCGAAAGTCTAGACTTTTGGCTTACTGGCTTCCTCACGCCAGTTGTAACTACAATTTTATGTGCTTGACTCCTAGCTATATGCAAGTAGCTTTATAAAAATAATACACATAAGACCACGCTGAAGGAAAGATGTCGCTCCTTAAACTCAAAAGTATTAGGGTCCACGACAAGATGGCGGCCATAGTAAGGCATTTTTCGGCAGAATGCGGGGGTCGAAAGTCTAGACTTTTGGCTTACTGGCTTCTCACACGCCAGTTGTAACTAGAATTTTATGTGCTTGACTCCTAGCTATATGCAAGTAGCTTTTATAATAATAATACACATAAGACCACGCTAAGGAAAAGATGTCGCTCCTTAAACCCAAAAGTATTAGGGTCCACGACAAGATGGCGGCCCATAGTAAGGCATTTTTCGGGCAGAATGCGGGGGTCGAAAGTCTAGACTTTTGCTTACTGGCTTCTCACGCCAGTTGTAACTACAATTTTATAGGCTTGACTCCTAGCTATATGCAAGTAGCTTTTATAAAAATAATACACATAAGATCCACGCTAAGGAAAAGATGTCGCTCCTTAAACTCCAAAGTATTAGGGTCCACGACAAGATGGCGGCCACAGTAAGGCATTTTTCGGCAGAATGCGGGGGTCGAAAGTCTAGACTTTTGGCTTACTGGCTTCTCACACGCCAGTTGTAACTACAATTTTATGTGCTTGACTCCTAGCTATATGCAAGTAGCTTTATAATAAAATAACATAAGATCCACGCTGAGAAAAAGATGTCGCTCCTAAACTCAAAAGTATTAGGTCCACGAAAGATGGCGGCCATAGTAAGGCATTTTTCGGGAGAATGCGAGGGTCGAAAGTCTAGACTTTGGCTTACTGGCTTCTACACGCCAGTTGTAACTACAATTTTATGGTTGACTCCTAGTTATATGCAAGTAGCTTTTATAAAAAATACACATAAATCCCACGCTGAGGAAAAGATGTCGCTCCTTAAAATCAAAAGTATTAGGGTCCACGAAAGATGGGCGGCCATAGTAAGGCATTTTTCGGCAGAATGCGAGGGTCGAAAGTCTAGACTTTTGGCTTACTGGCTACTCACACGCCAGTTGTAACTACAATTTTATGTGCTTGACTCCTAGCTATATGCAAGTAGCTTTTATAATAATAATACACATAAGATCCACGCTGAGAAAAAGATGTCGCTCATTAAACTCAAAAGTATTAGGGTCCACGACAAGATGGCGGCCAGCATTTTATGTAAGGCATTTTTCGGCAGAATGCGGGGGTCGAATGTCTAGACTTTTGGCTTACTGGCTTCTCACACGCCAGTTGTAACTACAATTTTATGTGCTTGACTCCTAGCTATATGCAAGTAGCTTTTATAATAATAATACACATAAGATCCACGCTGAGAAAAGATGTTGCTCCTTAAACTCAAAGTATTGGGGTCCACGACAAGATGGCGGCCACAGTAAGGCATTTTTCGGCAGAATTCGGGGGTCGAAAGTCTAGACTTTTGGCTTACTGGCTTCTCACACGCCAGTTGTAACTACAATTTTATGTGCTTGACTCCTAGCTATATGCAAGTAGCTGAGGAAAAGATGTCGCCCGTTAAACTCAAAAGTATTAGGGTCCACGACAAGATGGCGGCCATAGTAAGGCATTTTTCGGCAGAATGCGGGGTCGAAAGTCTAGACTTTTGGCTTACTGGCTTCTCACACGCCAGTTGTAACTAAATTTTATGTGCTTGACTCCTAGCTATATGCAAGTAGCTTTTATAATAATAATACACATAAGATCCACGCTGAGAAAATATGTCGCTCCTTAAACTCAAATGTATTAGGGTCCACGAGAAGATGGCGGCCATAGTAAGGCATTTTTCGGCAGAATGCGGGGGTCGAAAGTCTAGACTTTTGGCTTACTGGCTTACCTGACGCCAGTTGTAACTACAATTTATAGTTGACTTCTAGTTATATGCAAGTAGCTTTTATAAAATAATACACATAAGATCCACGCTGAGAAAAAGATGTCGCTCCTTAAACTCAAAAGTATTAGGGTCCACGACAAGATGGCAGCCACAGTAAGGCATTTTTCGGCAGAATGCGGGGGTCGAAAGTCTAGACTTTTGGCTTACTGGCTACTCACACGCCAGTTGTAACTACAATTTTATGTGCTTGACTCCTAGCTATATGCAAGTAGCTTTTATAATAATAATACACATAAGATCCACGCTGAGAAAAAGATGTTGCTCCTTAAACTCAAAAGTATTAGGGTCCACGACAAGATGGCGGCCACAGTAAGGCATTTTTCGGCAGAATTCGGGGGTCGAAAGTCTAGACTTTTGGCTTACTGGCTTCTCACACGCCAGTTGTAACTACAATTTTATGTGCTTGACTCCTAGCTATATGCAAGTAGCTTTTATAATAATAATACACATAAGATCCACGCTGAGAAAAAGATGTCGCTCCTTAAACTCAAAAGTATTAGGGTCCACGAAAAGATGGCGGCCACAGTAAGGCATTTTTCGGCAGAATGCGGGGGTCGAAAGTCTAGACTTTTGGCTTACTGGCTTCTCACAGGCCAGTTGTAACTAGAATTTTATGTGCTTGACTCCTAGCTATATGCAAGTAGCTTTTATAATAATAATACACATAAGATCCACGCTGAGAAAAAGATGTTGCTCCTTAAACTCAAAAGTATTAGGGTCCACGACAAGATGGCGGCCACAGTAAGGCATTTTTCGGCAGAATGCGGGGGTCGAAAGTCTAGACTTTTGGCTTACTGGCTTCTCACACGCCAGTTGTAACTAGAATTTTATGTGCTTGACTCCTAGCTATATGCAAGTAGCTTTTATAATAATAATACACATAAGACCCACGCTGAGGAAAATATGTCGCTCCTTAAACTCAAAAGTATTAGGGTCCACGACAAGATGGCGGCCATAGTAAGGCATTTTTCGGCAGAATGCGGGGTACGAAAGTCTAGACTTTTGGCTTACTGGCTTCTCACACGCCAGTTGTAACTAGAATTTTATGTGCTTGACTCCTAGCTATATGCAAGTAGCTTTTATAATAATAATACACATAAGATCCACGCTGAGAAAAAGATGTCGCTCCTTAAACTCAAACGTATTAGAGTCCACGTCAAGATGGCGGCCATAGTAAGGCATTTTTCGGCAGAATGCAAGGGTCGAAAGTCTAGACTTTTGGCTTACTGGCTTCTCACACGCCAGTTGTAACTAGAATTTTATGTGCTTGACTCCTAGCTATATGCAAGTAGCTTTTATAATAATAATACACATAAGATCCACGCTGAGAAAAAGATGTCGCTCCTTAAACTCAAACGTATTAGAGTCCACGTCAAGATGGCGGCCACAGTAAGGCATTTTTCGGCAGAATGCGGGGGTCGAAAGTCTAGACTTTTGGCTTACTGGCTTCTCACACGCCAGTTGTAACTAGAATTTTATGTGCTTGACTCCTAGCTATATGCAAGTAGCTTTTATAATAATAATACACATAAGACCCACGCTGAGGAAAATATGTCGCTCCTTAAACTCAAAAGTATTAGGGTCCACGACAAGATGGCGGCCATAGTAAGGCATTTTTCGGCAGAATGCGGGGTCGAAGTCTAGACTTTTGGCTTACTGGCTCTCACACGCCAGTTGTAACTAAATTTTATGTGCTTGACTCCTAGCTATATGCAAGTAGCTTTTATAATAATAAACATAAGATCCACGCTGAGAAAAAGATGTCGCTCCTTAAACTCAAACGTATTAGGTCCACGTCAAGATGGCGGCCATAGTAAGGCATTTTTCGCAGAATGCAGGGTCGAAAGTCTAGACTTTGGCTTACTGGCTTCTCACACGCCAGTTGTAACTACAATTTTATGTGCTTGACTCCTAGCTATATGCAAGTAGCTTTTATAATAATAATACACATAAGATCCACGCTGAGAAAAAGATGTCGCTCCTTAAACTCAAACGTATTAGAGTCCACGTCAAGATGGCGGCCATAGTAAGGCATTTTTCGGCAGAATGCAAGGGTCGAAAGTCTAGACTTTTGGCTTACTGGCTTCTCACACGCCAGTTGTAACTAATTTTATGTGCTTGACTCCTAGCTATATGCAAGTAGCTTTTATAATAATAATACACATAAGATCCACGCTGAGAAAAAGATGTCGCTCCTTAAACTCAAAAGTATTAGGGTCCACGACAAGATGGCGGCCACAGTAAGGCATTTTTCTTCAGAATGCGGGGGTCGAAAGTCTAGACTTTTGGCTTACTGGCTTCTCACAGGCCATTAAACTCAAAAGTATTAGGGTCCACGACAAGATGGCGGCCACAAGGCATTTTTATGTAAGGCATTTTTCGGCAGAATGCGGGGGTCGAATGTCTAGACTTTTGGCTTACTGGCTTCTCACACGCCAGTTGTAACTACAATTTTATGTGCTTGACTCCTAGCTATATGCAAGTAGCTGAGGAAAAGATGTCGCTCGTTAAACTCAAAAGTATTAGGGTCCACGAGAAGATGGCGGCCGTAGTAAGGCATTTTTAGGAAGAATGCGAGAGTCGAAAGACTAGACTTTGGCTTACTGGCTTACCTGATGCCAGTTGTAACTACAATTTTATAGTTGACTCCTAGTTATATGCAAGTAGCTTTTATAAAAATAATACACATAAGACCCACGCTGAGGCAAATATGTCGCTCCTTAAACTCAAAAGTATTAGGGTCCACGACAAGATGGCGGCCATAGTAAGGCATTTTTCGGCAGAATGCGGGGGTCGAAAGTCTAGACTTTTGGCTTACTGGCTTCTCACACGCCAGTTGTAACTAGAATTTTATGTGCTTGACTCCTAGCTATATGCAAGTAGCTTTTATAATAATAATACACATAAGATCCACGCTAAGGAAAAGATGTCGCTCCTTAAACTCCAAAGTATTAGGGTCCACGACAAGATGGCGGCCATAGTAAAGCATTTTTCGGCAGAATGCGGGGGTCGAAAGTCTAGACTTTTGGCTTACTGGCTTCTCACACGCCAGTTGTAACTAGAATTTTATGTGCTTGACTCCTAGCTATATGCAAGTAGCTTTTATAATAATAATACACATAAGATCCACGCTAAGGAAAAGATGTCGCTCCTTAAACTCCAAAGTATTAGGGTCCACGACAAGATGGCGGCCACAGTAAGGCATTTTTCGGCAGAATGCGGGGGTCGAAAGTCTAGACTTTTGGCTTACTGGCTTCTCACACGCCAGTTGTAACTACAATTTTATGTGCTTGACTTCTAGTTATATGCAAGTAGCTTTTATAAAAATAATACACATAAGATCCACGCTGAGAAAAAGATGTCGCTCCTTAAACTCAAAAGTATTAGGGTCCACGACAAGATGGCGGCCACAGTAAGGCATTTTTCGGCAGAATGCGGGGGTCGAAAGTCTAGACTTTTGGCTTACTGGCTTCTCACACGCCAGTTGTAACTAGAATTTTATGTGCTTGACTCCTAGCTATATGCAAGTAGCTTTTATAATAATAATACACATAAGATCCACGCTAAGGAAAAGATGTCGCTCCTTAAACTCCAAAGTATTAGGGTCCACGACAAGATGGCGGCCATAGTAAGGCATTTTTCGGCAGAATGCGGGGGTCGAAAGTCTAGACTTTTGGCTTACTGGCTTCTCACACGCCAGTTGTAACTACAATTTTATGTTCTTGACTCCTAGCTATATCCAAGTAGCTGAGGAAAAGATGTCGCTCCTTAAACTCAAAAGTATTAGGTTCCATGATAAGATGGCGGCCATAGTAAGGCATTTTTGGGAAGAATGCGAGGGTCGAAAGACTAGATTTTGGCTTACTGGCTTACCTGACGCCAGTTGTAACTACAATTTTATAGTTGACTCCTAGTTATATGCAAGTAGCTTTTATAAAAATAATACACATAAGATCCACGCTAAGGAAAAGATGTCGCTCCTTAAACTCCAAAGTATTAGGGTCCACGACAAGATGGCGGCCACAGTAAGGCATTTTTCGGCAGAATGCGGGGGTCGAAAGTCTAGACTTTTGGCTTACTGGCTTCTCACAGGCCAGTTGTAACTACAATTTTATGTTCTTGACTCCTAGCTATATCCAAGTAGCTGAGGAAAAGATGTCGCTCCTAAAACTCAAAAGTATTAGGTTCCATGAGAAGATGGCGGCCATAGTAAGGCATTTTTGGGAAGAATGCAAGGGTCGAAAGACTAGACTTTGGCTTACTGGCTTACCTGACGCCAGTTGTAACTACAATTTTGTAGTTGACTCCTAGTTATATGCAAGTAGCTTTTATAAAAATAATACACATAAGATCCACGCTAAGGAAAAGATGTCGGTCCTTAAAATCAAAAGTATTAAGGTCATCGAGAAGATGGCGGCCATAGTAAGGCATTTTTCGGCAGAATGCGAGGGTCGAAAGTCTAGACTTTTGGCTTACTGGCTACTCACACGCCAGTTGTAACTACAATTTTATGTGCTTGACTCCTAGCTATATGCAAGTAGCTTTTATAATAATAATACACATAAGATCCACGCTGAGAAAAAGATGTCGCTCATTAAACTCAAAAGTATTAGGGTCCACGACAAGATGGCGGCCACAAGGCATTTTTATGTAAGGCATTTTTCGGCAGAATGCGGGGGTCGAATGTCTAGACTTTTGGCTTACTGGCTTCTCACACGCCAGTTGTAACTACAATTTTATGTGCTTGACTCCTAGCTATATGCAAGTAGCTTTTATAATAATAATACACATAAGATCCACGCTGAGAAAAAGATGTTGCTCCTTAAACTCAAAAGTATTGGGGTCCACGACAAGATGGCGGCCACAGTAAGGCATTTTTCGGCAGAATTCGGGGGTCGAAAGTCTAGACTTTTGGCTTACTGGCTTCTCACACGCCAGTTGTAACTACAATTTTATGTGCTTGACTCCTAGCTATATGCAAGTAGCTGAGGAAAAGATGTCGCTCGTTAAACTCAAAAGTATTAGGGTCCACGACAAGATGGCGGCCATAGTAAGGCATTTTTCGGCAGAATGCGGGGGTCGAAAGTCTAGACTTTTGGCTTACTGGCTTCTCACACGCCAGTTGTAACTAGAATTTTATGTGCTTGACTCCTAGCTATATGCAAGTAGCTTTTATAATAATAATACACATAAGATCCACGCTGAGAAAAATATGTCGCTCCTTAAACTCAAATGTATTAGGGTCCACGAGAAGATGGCGGCCATAGTAAGGCATTTTTCGGCAGAATGCGGGGGTCGAAAGTCTAGACTTTTGGCTTACTGGCTTACCTGACGCCAGTTGTAACTACAATTTTATAGTTGACTTCTAGTTATATGCAAGTAGCTTTTATAAAAATAATACACATAAGATCCACGCTGAGAAAAAGATGTCGCTCCTTAAACTCAAAAGTATTAGGGTCCACGACAAGATGGCAGCCACAGTAAGGCATTTTTCGGCAGAATGCGGGGGTCGAAAGTCTAGACTTTTGGCTTACTGGCTACTCACACGCCAGTTGTAACTACAATTTTATGTGCTTGACTCCTAGCTATATGCAAGTAGCTTTTATAATAATAATACACATAAGATCCACGCTGAGAAAAAGATGTTGCTCCTTAAACTCAAAAGTATTGGGGTCCACGACAAGATGGCGGCCACAGTAAGGCATTTTTCGGCAGAATTCGGGGGTCGAAAGTCTAGACTTTTGGCTTACTGGCTTCTCACACGCCAGTTGTAACTACAATTTTATGTGCTTGACTCCTAGCTATATGCAAGTAGCTGAGGAAAAGATGTCGCTCGTTAAACTCAAAAGTATTAGGGTCCACGACAAGATGGCGGCCATAGTAAGGCATTTTTCGGCAGAATGCGGGGGTCGAAAGTCTAGACTTTTGGCTTACTGGCTTCTCACACGCCAGTTGTAACTAGAATTTTATGTGCTTGACTCCTAGCTATATGCAAGTAGCTTTTATAATAATAATACACATAAGATCCACGCTGAGAAAAATATGTCGCTCCTTAAACTCAAATGTATTAGGGTCCACGAGAAGATGGCGGCCATAGTAAGGCATTTTTCGGCAGAATGCGGGGGTCGAAAGTCTAGACTTTTGGCTTACTGGCTTACCTGACGCCAGTTGTAACTACAATTTTATAGTTGACTTCTAGTTATATGCAAGTAGCTTTTATAAAAATAATACACATAAGATCCACGCTGAGAAAAAGATGTCGCTCCTTAAACTCAAAAGTATTAGGGTCCACGACAAGATGGCAGCCACAGTAAGGCATTTTTCGGCAGAATGCGGGGGTCGAAAGTCTAGACTTTTGGCTTACTGGCTTCTCACAGGCCAGTTGTAACTACAATTTTATGTTCTTGACTCCTAGCTATATCCAAGTAGCTGAGGAAAAGATGTCGCTCCTTAAACTCAAAAGTATTAGGTTCCATGAGAAGATGGCGGCCATAGTAAGGCATTTTTGGGAAGAATGCGAGGGTCGAAAGACTAGATTTTGGCTTACTGGCTTACCTGACGCCAGTTGTAACTACAATTTTATAGTTGACTCCTAGTTATATGCAAGTAGCTTTTATAAAAATAATACACATAAGATCCACGCTAAGGAAAAGATGTCGCTCCTTAAACTCCAAAGTATTAGGGTCCACGACAAGATGGCGGCCACAGTAAGGCATTTTTCGGCAGAATGCGGGGGTCGAAAGTCTAGACTTTTGGCTTACTGGCTTCTCACAGGCCAGTTGTAACTACAATTTTATGTTCTTGACTCCTAGCTATATCCAAGTAGCTGAGGAAAAGATGTCGCTCCTAAAACTCAAAAGTATTAGGTTCCATGAGAAGATGGCGGCCATAGTAAGGCATTTTTGGGAAGAATGCGAGGGTCGAAAGACTAGACTTTGGCTTACTGGCTTACCTGACGCCAGTTGTAACTACAATTTTATAGTTGACTCCTAGTTATATGCAAGTAGCTTTTATAAAAATAATACACATAAGATCCACGCTAAGGAAAAGATGTCGGTCCTTAAAATCAAAAGTATTAAGGTCATCGAGAAGATGGCGGCCATAGTAAGGCATTTTTCGGCAGAATGCGAGGGTCGAAAGTCTAGACTTTTGGCTTACTGGCTACTCACACGCCAGTTGTAACTACAATTTTATGTGCTTGACTCCTAGCTATATGCAAGTAGCTTTTATAATAATAATACACATGGCGGCCATAGTAAGGCATTTTTCGGCAGAATGCGGGGGTCGAAAGTCTAGACTTTTGGCTTACTGGCTTCTCACAGGCCAGTTGTAACTACAATTTTATGTTCTTGACTCCTAGCTATATCCAAGTAGCTGAGGAAAAGATGTCGCTCCTAAAACTCAAAAGTATTAGGTTCCATGAGAAGATGGCGGCCATAGTAAGGCATTTTTGGGAAGAATGCGAGGGTCGAAAGACTAGACTTTGGCTTACTGGCTTACCTGACGCCAGTTGTAACTACAATTTTATAGTTGACTCCTAGTTATATGCAAGTAGCTTTTATAAAAATAATACACATAAGATCCACGCTGAGGAAAAGATGTCGCTCCTTAAAATCAAAAGTATTAAGGTCATCGAGAAGATGGCGGCCATAGTAAAGCATTTTTCGGCAGAATGCGGGGGTCGAAAGACTAGATTTTGGCTTACTGGCTTACCTGACGCCAGTTGTAACTACAATTTTATAGTTGACTCCTAGTTATATGCAAGTAGCTTTTATAAAAATAATACACATAAGATCCACGCTAAGGAAAAGATGTCGGTCCTTAAAATCAAAGTATTAGGGTGCACGACAAGATGGCGGACACAGTAAGGCATTTTTCGGCAGAATGCGGGGGTCGAAAGTCTAGACTTTTGGCTTACTGGCTACTCACACGCCAGTTGTAACTACAATTTTATGTGCTTGACTCCTAGCTATATGCAAGTAGCTTTTATAATAATAATACACATAAGACCCACGCTGAGGAAAATATGTCGCTCCTTAAACTCAAAAGTATTAGGGTCCACGACAAGATGGCGGCCATAGTAAGGCATTTTTCGGCAGAATGCGGGGGTCGAAAGTCTAGACTTTTGGCTTACTGGCTTCTCACACGCCAGTTGTAACTAGAATTTTATGTGCTTGACTCCTAGCTATATGCAAGTAGCTTTTATAATAATAATACACATAAGATCCACGCTGAGAAAAAGATGTCGCTCCTTAAACTCAAACGTATTAGAGTCCACGTCAAGATGGCGGCCATAGTAAGGCATTTTTCAGCAGAATGCAAGGGTCGAAAGTCTAGACTTTTGGCTTACTGGCTTCTCACACGCCAGTTGTAACTAGAATTTTATGTGCTTGACTCCTAGCTATATGCAAGTAGCTTTTATAATAATAATACACATAAGATCCACGCTGAGAAAAAGATGTCGCTCCTTAAACTCAAACGTATTAGAGTCCACGTCAAGATGGCGGCCATAGTAAGGCATTTTTCGGCAGAATGCAAGGGTCGAAAGTCTAGACTTTTGGCTTACTGGCTTCTCACACGCCAGTTGTAACTAGAATTTTATGTGCTTGACTCCTAGCTATATGCAAGTAGCTTTTATAATAATAATACACATAAGATCCACGCTGAGAAAAAGATGTCGCTCCTTAAACTCAAAAGTATTAGGGTCCACGACAAGATGGCGGCCACAGTAAGGCATTTTTCGGCAGAATGCGGGGGTCGAAAGTCTAGACTTTTGGCTTACTGGCTTCTCACAGGCCATTAAACTCAAAAGTATTAGGGTCCACGACAAGATGGCGGCCACAAGGCATTTTTATGTAAGGCATTTTTGGGAAGAATGCGAGGGTCGAAAGACTAGACTTTGGCTTACTGGCTTACCTGACGCCAGTTGTAACTACAATTTTATAGTTGACTCCTAGTTATATGCAAGTAGCTTTTATAAAAATAATACACATAAGATCCACGATAAGGAAAAGATGTCGGTCCTTAAAATCAAAAGTATTAAGGTCATCGAGAAGATGGCGGCCATAGTAAGGCATTTTTCGGCAGAATGCGAGGGTCGAAAGTCTAGACTTTTGGCTTACTGGCTTCTCACACGCCAGTTGTAACTACAATTTTATGTGCTTGACTCCTAGCTATATGCAAGTAGCTTTTATAAAAATAATACACATAAGACCCACGCTGAGGAAAATATGTCGCTCCTTAAACTCAAATGTATTAGGGTCCACGAGAAGATGGCGGCCATAGTAAGGCATTTTTCGGCAGAATGCGAGGGTCGAAAGTCTAGACTTTTGGCTTACTGGCTTCTCACACGCCAGTTGTAACTACAATTTTATGTGCTTGACTTCTAGTTATATGCAAGTAGCTTTTATAAAAATAATACACATAAGATCCACGCTGAGAAAAAGATGTCGCTCCTTAAACTCAAAAGTATTAGGGTCCACGACAAGATGGCGGCCACAGTAAGGCATTTTTCGGCAGAATGCGGGGGTCGAAAGTCTAGACTTTTGGCTTACTGGCTTCTCACAGGCCAGTTGTAACTACAATTTTATGTTCTTGACTCCTAGCTATATCCAAGTAGCTGAGGAAAAGATGTCGCTCCTTAAACTCAAAAGTATTAGGTTCCATGATAAGATGGCGGCCATAGTAAGGCATTTTTGGGAAGAATGCGAGGGTCGAAAGACTAGATTTTGGCTTACTGGCTTACCTGACGCCAGTTGTAACTACAATTTTATAGTTGACTCCTAGTTATATGCAAGTAGCTTTTATAAAAATAATACACATAAGATCCACGCTAAGGAAAAGATGTCGCTCCTTAAACTCCAAAGTATTAGGGTCCACGACAAGATGGCGGCCACAGTAAGGCATTTTTCGGCAGAATGCGGGGGTCGAAAGTCTAGACTTTTGGCTTACTGGCTTCTCACAGGCCAGTTGTAACTACAATTTTATGTTCTTGACTCCTAGCTATATCCAAGTAGCTGAGGAAAAGATGTCGCTCCTAAAACTCAAAAGTATTAGGTTCCATGAGAAGATGGCGGCCATAGTAAGGCATTTTTGGGAAGAATGCGAGGGTCGAAAGACTAGACTTTGGCTTACTGGCTTACCTGACGCCAGTTGTAACTACAATTTTATAGTTGACTCCTAGTTATATGCAAGTAGCTTTTATAAAAATAATACACATAAGATCCACGCTAAGGAAAAGATGTCGGTCCTTAAAATCAAAAGTATTAAGGTCATCGAGAAGATGGCGGCCATAGTAAGGCATTTTTCGGCAGAATGCGAGGGTCGAAAGTCTAGACTTTTGGCTTACTGGCTTCTCACACGCCAGTTGTAACTACAATTTTATGTGCTTGACTCCTAGCTATATGCAAGTAGCTTTTATAATAATAATACACATAAGACCACGCTGAGGAAAAATGTCGCTCCTTAAACTCAAAAGTATTAGGGTCCACGACAAGATGGCGGCCATAGTAAGGCATTTTTCGGCAGAATGCGAGGGTCGAAAGTCTAGACTTTTGGCTTACTGGCTCTCACACGCCAGTTGTAACTACAATTTTATGTGCTTGACTCCTAGCTATATGCAAGTAGCTTTTATAATAATAATACACATAAGATCCACGCTGAGAAAAAGATGTCGCTCTTAAACTCAAAAGTATTAGGGTCCACGACAAGATGGCGGCCACAAGTAAGGCATTTTTCGGCAGAATGCGGGGTCGAAAGTCTAGACTTTTGGCTTACTGGCTTCTCACACGCCAGTTGTAACTACAATTTTATGTGCTTGACTCCTAGCTATATGCAAGTAGCTTTTATAAAATAATACACATAAGATCCACGCTGAGAAAAAGATGTCGCTCCTTAAACTCAAAAGTATTAGGGTCCACGACAAGATGGCGGCCACAGTAAGGCATTTTTCGGCAGAATCGGGGGTCGAAAGTCTAGACTTTTGGCTTACTGGCTTCTCACACGCCAGTTGTAACTACAATTTTATGTGCTTGACTCCTAGCTATATGCAAGTAGCTGAGGAAAAGATGTCGCTCTTAAACTCAAAAGTATTAGGGTCCACGAAAGATGGCGGCCATAGTAAGGCATTTTTCGGCAGAATGCGGGGGTCGAAAGTCTAGACTTTGGCTTACTGGCTTCTCACACGCCAGTTGTAACTAGAATTTTATGTGCTTGACTCCTAGCTATATGCAAGTAGCTTTTATAAAATAATACACATAAGATCCACGCTGAGAAAAGATGTCGCTCCTTAAACTCAAAAGTATTAGGGTCCACGAGAAGATGGCGGCCATAGTAAGGCATTTTTTGGCAGAATGCGGGGTCGAAAGTCTAGACTTTTGGCTTACTGGCTTACCTGACGCCAGTTGTAACTACAATTTTATAGTTGACTCCTAGTTATATGCAAGTAGCTTTTATAAAAATAATACACATAAGATCCACGCTGAGAAAAAGATGTCGCTCCTTAAACTCAAAAGTATTAGGGTCCACGACAAGATGGCGGCCACAGTAAGGCATTTTTCGGCAGAATGCGGGGGTCGAAAGTCTAGACTTTTGGCTTACTGGCTTCTCACAGGCCAGTTGTAACTACAATTTTATGTTCTTGACTCCTAGCTATATCCAAGTAGCTGAGGAAAAGATGTCGCTCCTTAAACTCAAAAGTATTAGGTTCCATGATAAGATGGCGGCCATAGTAAGGCATTTTTGGGAAGAATGCGAGGGTCGAAAGACTAGATTTTGGCTTACTGGCTTACCTGACGCCAGTTGTAACTACAATTTTATAGTTGACTCCTAGTTATATGCAAGTAGCTTTTATAAAAATAATACACATAAGATCCACGCTAAGGAAAAGATGTCGCTCCTTAAACTCCAAAGTATTAGGGTCCACGACAAGATGGCGGCCACAGTAAGGCATTTTTCGGCAGAATGCGGGGGTCGAAAGTCTAGACTTTTGGCTTACTGGCTTCTCACAGGCCAGTTGTAACTACAATTTTATGTTCTTGACTCCTAGCTATATCCAAGTAGCTGAGGAAAAGATGTCGCTCCTAAAACTCAAAAGTATTAGGTTCCATGAGAAGATGGCGGCCATAGTAAGGCATTTTTGGGAAGAATGCGAGGGTCGAAAGACTAGACTTTGGCTTACTGGCTTACCTGACGCCAGTTGTAACTACAATTTTATAGTTGACTCCTAGTTATATGCAAGTAGCTTTTATAAAAATAATACACATAAGATCCACGCTAAGGAAAAGATGTCGGTCCTTAAAATCAAAAGTATTAAGGTCCACGAGAAGATGGCGGCCATAGTAAGGCATTTTTCGGCAGAATGCGAGGGTCGAAAGTCTAGACTTTTGGCTTACTGGCTACTCACACGCCAGTTGTAACTACAATTTTATGTGCTTGACTCCTAGCTATATGCAAGTAGCTTTTATAATAATAATACACATAAGATCCACGCTGAGGAAAAGATGTCGCTCCTTAAACTCAAAAGTATTAGGGTCCACGACAAGATGGCGGCCATAGTAAGGCATTTTTCGGCAGAATGCGGGGGTCGAAAGTCTAGACTTTTGGCTTACTGGCTTCTCACACGCCAGTTGTAACTACAATTTTATGTGCTTGACTCCTAGCTATATGCAAGTAGCTTTATAATAATAATACACATAAGATCCACGCTGAGAAAAAGATGTCGCTCTTAAACTCAAAAGTATTAGGGTCCACGACAAGATGGCGGCCACTAGTAAGGCATTTTTCGGCAGAATGCGGGGGTCGAAAGTCTAGACTTTTGGCTTACTGGCTTCTCACACGCCAGTTGTAACTACAATTTTATGTGCTTGACTCCTAGCTATATGCAAGTAGCTTTTATAAAATAATACACATAAGATCCACGCTGAGAAAAAGATGTCGCTCCTTAAACTCAAAAGTATTAGGGTCCACGACAAGATGGCGGCCATAGTAAGGCATTTTTCGGCAGAATGCGAGGGTCGAAATTCTAGACTTTGGCTTACTGGCTTCCCACACGCCAGTTGTAACTACAATTTTATGTGCTTGACTCCTAGCTATATGCAAGTAGCTGAGGAAAAGATGTCGCTCGTTAAACTCAAAAGTATTAGGGTCCACGACAAGATGGCGGCCATAGTAAGGCATTTTTCGGCAGAATGCGGGGGTCGAAAGTCTAGACTTTTGGCTTACTGGCTTCTCACACGCCAGTTGTAACTAGAATTTTATGTGCTTGACTCCTAGCTATATGCAAGTAGCTTTTATAATAATAATACACATAAGATCCACGCTGAGAAAATATGTCGCTCCTTAAACTCAAATGTATTAGGGTCCACGAGAAGATGGCGGCCATAGTAAGGCATTTTTGGCAGAATGCGGGGGTCGAAAGTCTAGACTTTTGGCTTACTGGCTTACCTGACGCCAGTTGTAACTACAATTTTATAGTTGACTTCTAGTTATATGCAAGTAGCTTTTATAAAAATAATACACATAAGATCCACGCTGAGAAAAAGATGTCGCTCCTTAAACTCAAAAGTATTAGGGTCCACGACAAGATGGCAGCCACAGTAAGGCATTTTTCGGCAGAATGCGGGGGTCGAAAGTCTAGACTTTTGGCTTACTGGCTTCTCACAGGCCAGTTGTAACTACAATTTTATGTTCTTGACTCCTAGCTATATCCAAGTAGCTGAGGAAAAGATGTCGCTCCTTAAACTCAAAAGTATTAGGTTCCATGAGAAGATGGCGGCCATAGTAAGGCATTTTTGGGAAGAATGCGAGGGTCGAAAGACTAGATTTTGGCTTACTGGCTTACCTGACGCCAGTTGTAACTACAATTTTATAGTTGACTCCTAGTTATATGCAAGTAGCTTTTATAAAAATAATACACATAAGATCCACGCTAAGGAAAAGATGTCGCTCCTTAAACTCCAAAGTATTAGGGTCCACGACAAGATGGCGGCCACAGTAAGGCATTTTTCGGCAGAATGCGGGGGTCGAAAGTCTAGACTTTTGGCTTACTGGCTTCTCACAGGCCATTAAACTCAAAAGTATTAGGGTCCACGACAAGATGGCGGCCACAAGGCATTTTTATGTAAGGCATTTTTGGGAAGAATGCGAGGGTCGAAAGACTAGACTTTGGCTTACTGGCTTACCTGACGCCAGTTGTAACTACAATTTTATAGTTGACTCCTAGTTATATGCAAGTAGCTTTTATAAAAATAATACACATAAGATCCACGCTAAGGAAAAGATGTCGGTCCTTAAAATCAAAAGTATTAAGGTCATCGAGAAGATGGCGGCCATAGTAAGGCATTTTTCGGCAGAATGCGAGGGTCGAAAGTCTAGACTTTTGGCTTACTGGCTTCTCACACGCCAGTTGTAACTACAATTTTATGTGCTTGACTCCTAGCTATATGCAAGTAGCTTTTATAAAAATAATACACATAAGACCCACGCTGAGGAAAATATGTCGCTCCTTAAACTCAAAAGTATTAGGGTCCACGACAAGATGGCGGCCACAGTAAGGCATTTTTCGGCAGAATGCGGGGGTCGAAAGTCTAGACTTTTGGCTTACTGGCTTCTCACAGGCCAGTTGTAACTACAATTTTATGTTCTTGACTCCTAGCTATATCCAAGTAGCTGAGGAAAAGATGTCGCTCCTTAAACTCAAAAGTATTAGGTTCCATGATAAGATGGCGGCCATAGTAAGGCATTTTTGGGAAGAATGCGAGGGTCGAAAGACTAGATTTTGGCTTACTGGCTTACCTGACGCCAGTTGTAACTACAATTTTATAGTTGACTCCTAGTTATATGCAAGTAGCTTTTATAAAAATAATACACATAAGATCCACGCTAAGGAAAAGATGTCGCTCCTTAAACTCAAAGTATTAGGGTCCACGACAAGATGGCGGCCACAGTAAGGCATTTTTCGGCAGAATGCGGGGGTCGAAAGTCTAGACTTTTGGCTTACTGGCTTCTCACAGGCCAGTTGTAACTACAATTTTATGTCTTGACTCCTAGCTATATCCAAGTAGCTGAGGAAAAGATGTCGCTCCTAAACTCAAAAGTATTAGGGTCCATGAGAAGATGGCGGCCATAGTAAGGCATTTTTGGGAAGAATGCGAGGGTCGAAAGACTAGACTTTGGCTTACTGGCTTACCTGACGCCAGTTGTAACTACAATTTTATAGTTGACTCCTAGTTATATGCAAGTAGCTTTTATAAAAATAATACACATAAGATCCACGCTAAGGAAAAGATGTCGTCCTTAAATCAAAAGTATTAAGGTCATCGAGAAGATGGCGGCCATAGTAAGGCATTTTTCGGCAGAATGCGAGGGTCGAAAGTCTAGACTTTTGGCTTACTGGCTACTCACACGCCAGTTGTAACTACAATTTTATGTGCTTGACTCCTAGCTATATGCAAGTAGCTTTTATAATAATAATACACATAAGACCCACGCTGAGGAAAATATGTCGCTCCTTAAACTCAAAAGTATTAGGGTCCACGACAAGATGGCGGCCATAGTAAGGCATTTTTCGGCAGAATGCGAGGGTCGAAAGTCTAGACTTTTGGCTTACTGGCTTCTCACACGCCAGTTGTAACTACAATTTTATGTGCTTGACTCCTAGCTATATGCAAGTAGCTTTTATAATAATAATACACATAAGATCCACGCTGAGAAAAAGATGTCGCTCATTAAACTCAAAAGTATTAGGGTCCACGACAAGATGGCGGCCATAGTAAGGCATTTTTCGGCAGAATGCGGGGGTCGAAAGTCTAGACTTTTGGCTTACTGGCTTCTCACACGCCAGTTGTAACTAGAATTTTATGTGCTTGACTCCTAGCTATATGCAAGTAGCTTTTATAATAATAATACACATAAGATCCACGCTGAGAAAAAGATGTCGCTCCTTAAACTCAAAAGTATTAGGGTCCACGACAAGATGGCGGCCACAGTAAGGCATTTTTCGGCAGAATGCGGGGGTCGAAAGTCTAGACTTTTGGCTTACTGGCTTCTCACACGCCAGTTGTAACTACAATTTTATGTGCTTGACTCCTAGCTATATGCAAGTAGCTTTATAAAATAATCACATAGATAGCTGAGGAAAAGATGTCGCTCCTTAAACTCAAAAGTATTAGGGTCCACGACAAGATGGCGGCCATAGTAAGGCATTTTTCGGCAGAATGCGGGGGTCGAAAGTCTAGACTTTTGGCTTACTGGCTTCTCACACGCCAGTTGTAACTAGAATTTTATGTGCTTGACTCCTAGCTATATGCAAGTAGCTTTTATAATAATAATACACATAAGATCCACGCTGAGAAAAATATGTCGCTCCTTAAACTCAAATGTATTAGGGTCCACGAGAAGATGGCGGCCATAGTAAGGCATTTTTGGCAGAATGCGGGGGTCGAAAGTCTAGACTTTTGGCTTACTGGCTTACCTGACGCCAGTTGTAACTACAATTTTATAGTTGACTTCTAGTTATATGCAAGTAGCTTTTATAAAAATAATACACATAAGATCCACGCTGAGAAAAAGATGTCGCTCCTTAAACTCAAAAGTATTAGGGTCCACGACAAGATGGCGGCCACAGTAAGGCATTTTTCGGCAGAATGCGGGGGTCGAAAGTCTAGACTTTTGGCTTACTGGCTTCTCACAGGCCAGTTGTAACTACAATTTTATGTTCTTGACTCCTAGCTATATCCAAGTAGCTGAGGAAAAGATGTCGCTCCTTAAACTCAAAAGTATTAGGTTCCATGAGAAGATGGCGGCCATAGTAAGGCATTTTTGGGAAGAATGCGAGGGTCGAAAGACTAGATTTTGGCTTACTGGCTTACCTGACGCCAGTTGTAACTACAATTTTATAGTTGACTCCTAGTTATATGCAAGTAGCTTTTATAAAAATAATACACATAAGATCCACGCTAAGGAAAAGATGTCGCTCCTTAAACTCCAAAGTATTAGGGTCCACGACAAGATGGCGGCCACAGTAAGGCATTTTTCGGCAGAATGCGGGGGTCGAAAGTCTAGACTTTTGGCTTACTGGCTTCTCACAGGCCAGTTGTAACTACAATTTTATGTTCTTGACTCCTAGCTATATCCAAGTAGCTGAGGAAAAGATGTCGCTCCTAAAACTCAAAAGTATTAGGTTCCATGAGAAGATGGCGGCCATAGTAAGGCATTTTTGGGAAGAATGCGAGGGTCGAAAGACTAGACTTTGGCTTACTGGCTTACCTGACGCCAGTTGTAACTACAATTTTATAGTTGACTCCTAGTTATATGCAAGTAGCTTTTATAAAAATAATACACATAAGATCCACGCTAAGGAAAAGATGTCGGTCCTTAAAATCAAAAGTATTAAGGTCATCGAGAAGATGGCGGCCATAGTAAGGCATTTTTCGGCAGAATGCGAGGGTCGAAAGTCTAGACTTTTGGCTTACTGGCTACTCACACGCCAGTTGTAACTACAATTTTATGTGCTTGACTCCTAGCTATATGCAAGTAGCTTTTATAATAATAATACACATAAGACCCACGCTGAGGAAAATATGTCGCTCCTTAAACTCAAAAGTATTAGGGTCCACGACAAGATGGCGGCCATAGTAAGGCATTTTTCGGCAGAATGCGAGGGTCGAAAGTCTAGACTTTTGGCTTACTGGCTTCTCACACGCCAGTTGTAACTACAATTTTATGTGCTTGACTCCTAGCTATATGCAAGTAGCTTTTATAATAATAATACACATAAGATCCACGCTGAGAAAAAGATGTCGCTCCTTAAACTCAAAAGTATTAGGGTCCACGACAAGATGGCGGCCACTAGTAAGGCATTTTTCGGCAGAATGCGGGGGTCGAAAGTCTAGACTTTTGGCTTACTGGCTTCTCACACGCCAGTTGTAACTACAATTTTATGTGCTTGACTCCTAGCTATATGCAAGTAGCTGAGAAAAAGATGTCGCTCCTTAAACTCAAAAGTATTAGGGTCCACGACAAGATGGCGGCCATAGTAAGGCATTTTTCGGCAGAATGCGGGGTCGAAAGTCTAGACTTTTGGCTTACTGGCTTCTCACACGCCAGTTGTAACTACAATTTTATGTGCTTGACTCCTAGCTATATGCAAGTAGCTTTTATAAAATAATACACATAAGATCCACGCTAAGGAAAAGATGTCGCTCCTTAAACTCAAAGTATTAGGGTCCACGACAAGATGGCGGCCACAGTAAGGCATTTTTCGGCAGAATGCGGGGGTCGAAAGTCTAGACTTTTGGCTTACTGGCTTCTCACAGGCCAGTTGTAACTACAATTTTATGTGCTTGACTCCTAGCTATATGCAAGTAGCTGAGGAAAAGATGTCGCTCCTTAAACTCAAAGTATTAGGGTCCATGAGAAGATGGCGGCCATAGTAAGGCATTTTTGGGAAGAATGCGAGGGTCGAAAGACTAGACTTTGGCTTACTGGCTTACCTGACGCCAGTTGTAACTACAATTTTATAGTTGACTCCTAGTTATATGCAAGTAGCTTTTATAAAAATAATACACATAAGATCCACGCTAAGGAAAAGATGTCGTCCTTAAAATCAAAAGTATTAGGTCACGAAAGATGGCGGCCATAGTAAGGCATTTTTCGGCAGAATGCGGGGTCGAAAGTCTAGACTTTTGGCTTACTGGCTTCTCACACGCCAGTTGTAACTACAATTTTATGTGCTTGACTCCTAGCAATAGCTTTTATAATAATACACATAAGATCACGCTGAGGAAAAGATGTCGCTCCTTAAACTCAAAAGTATTAGGGTCCACGAGAAGATGGCGGCCATAGTAAGGCATTTTTCGGCAGAATGCGGGGGTCGAAAGTCTAGACTTTTGGCTTACTGGCTTACCTGACGCCAGTTGTAACTACAATTTTATAGTTGACTCCTAGTTATATGCAAGTAGCTTTTAAAAAATAATACACATAAGATCCACGCTGAGAAAAGATGTCGCTCCTTAAACTCAAAGTATTAGGGTCCACGACAAGATGGCGGCCACAGTAAGGCATTTTTCGGCAGAATGCGGGGGTCGAAAGTCTAGACTTTTGGCTTACTGGCTTCTCACAGGCCAGTTGTAACTACAATTTTATGTTCTTGACTCCTAGCTATATCCAAGTAGCTGAGGAAAAGATGTCGCTCCTAAACTCAAAAGTATTAGGTTCCATGAGAAGATGGCGGCCATAGTAAGGCATTTTTGGGAAGAATGCGAGGGTCGAAAGACTAGACTTTGGCTTACTGGCTTACCTGACGCCAGTTGTAACTACAATTTTATAGTTGACTCCTAGTTATATGCAAGTAGCTTTTATAAAAATAATACACATAAGATCCACGCTAAGGAAAAGATGTCGGTCCTTAAAATCAAAAGTATTAAGGTCATCGAGAAGATGGCGGCCATAGTAAGGCATTTTTCGGCAGAATGCGAGGGTCGAAAGTCTAGACTTTTGGCTTACTGGCTTCTCACACGCCAGTTGTAACTACAATTTTATGTGCTTGACTCCTAGCTATATGCAAGTAGCTTTTATAATAATAATACACATAAGATCCACGCTGAGAAAAGATGTCGCTCCTTAAACTCAAAAGTATTAGGGTCCACGACAAGATGGCGGCCACAAGTAAGGCATTTTTCGGCAGAATGCGGGGGTCGAAGTCTAGACTTTTGGCTTACTGGCTTCTCACACGCCAGTTGTAACTACAATTTTATGTGCTTGACTCCTAGCTATATGCAAGTAGCTTTATAAAATAATACATAAGATCCACGCTGAGAAAAGATGTGCTCCTTAAACTCAAAGTATTAGGGTCCACGACAAGATGGCGGCCACAGTAAGGCATTTTTCGGCAGAATTCGGGGTCGAAAGTCTAGACTTTTGGCTTACTGGCTTCTCACACGCCAGTTGTAACTACAATTTTATGTGCTTGACTCCTAGCTATATGCAAGTAGCTGAGGAAAAGATGTCGCCCGTTAAACTCAAAAGTATTAGGGTCCACGACAAGATGGCGGCCATAGTAAGGCATTTTTCGGCAGAATGCGGGGTCGAAAGTCTAGACTTTTGGCTTACTGGCTTCTCACACGCCAGTTGTAACTAGAATTTTATGTGCTTGACTCCTAGCTATATGCAAGTAGCTTTTATAAAATAATACACATAAGATCCACGCTGAGAAAATATGTCGCTCCTTAAACTCAAATGTATTAGGGTCCACGAGAAGATGGCGGCCATAGTAAGGCATTTTTCGGCAGAATGCGGGGGTCGAAAGTCTAGACTTTTGGCTTACTGGCTTCTGACGCCAGTTGTAACTACAATTTTATGTGCTTGACTTCTAGTTATATGCAAGTAGCTTTTATAAAAATAATACACATAAGATCCACGCTGAGAAAAAGATGTCGCTCCTTAAACTCAAAAGTATTAGGGTCCACGACAAGATGGCAGCCACAGTAAGGCATTTTTCGGCAGAATGCGGGGGTCGAAAGTCTAGACTTTTGGCTTACTGGCTTCTCACAGGCCAGTTGTAACTACAATTTTATGTTCTTGACTCCTAGCTATATCCAAGTAGCTGAGGAAAAGATGTCGCTCCTAAAACTCAAAAGTATTAGGTTCCATGAGAAGATGGCGGCCATAGTAAGGCATTTTTGGGAAGAATGCGAGGGTCGAAAGACTAGACTTTGGCTTACTGGCTTACCTGACGCCAGTTGTAACTACAATTTTATAGTTGACTCCTAGTTATATGCAAGTAGCTTTTATAAAAATAATACACATAAGATCCACGCTAAGGAAAAGATGTCGGTCCTTAAAATCAAAAGTATTAAGGTCATCGAGAAGATGGCGGCCATAGTAAGGCATTTTTCGGCAGAATGCGGGGGTCGAAAGTCTAGACTTTTGGCTTACTGGCTTCTCACAGGCCAGTTGTAACTACAATTTTATGTGCTTGACTCCTAGCTATATGCAAGTAGCTGAGGAAAAGATGTCGCTCCTTAAACTCAAAGTATTAGGGTCCATGAGAAGATGGCGGCCATAGTAAGGCATTTTTGGACAGAATGCGAGGGTCGAAAGTCTAGGACTTTTGGCTTACTGGCTTCTCTAACGCCAGTTGTAACTACAATTTTATGTTGACTCCTAGTATATGCAAGTAGCTTTTATAAAAATAATACACATAAGATCCACGATAAGGAAAAGATGTCGGTCCTTAAAATCAAAAGTATTAAGGTCATCGAGAAGATGGCGGCCATAGTAAGGCATTTTTCGGCAGAATGCGAGGGTCGAAAGTCTAGACTTTTGGCTTACTGGCTTCTCACACGCCAGTTGTAACTACAATTTTATGTGCTTGACTCCTAGCTATATGCAAGTAGCTTTTATAAAAATAATACACATAAGACCCACGCTGAGGAAAATATGTCGCTCCTTAAACTCAAATGTATTGGGGTCCACGAGAAGATGGCGGCCATAGTAAGGCATTTTTCGGCAGAATGCGAGGGTCGAAAGTCTAGACTTTTGGCTTACTGGCTTCTCACACGCCAGTTGTAACTACAATTTTATGTGCTTGACTTCTAGTTATATGCAAGTAGCTTTTATAAAAATAATACACATAAGATCCACGCTGAGAAAAAGATGTCGCTCCTTAAACTCAAAAGTATTAGGGTCCACGACAAGATGGCGGCCACAGTAAGGCATTTTTCGGCAGAATGCGGGGGTCGAAAGTCTAGACTTTTGGCTTACTGGCTTCTCACAGGCCAGTTGTAACTACAATTTTATGTTCTTGACTCCTAGCTATATCCAAGTAGCTGAGGAAAAGATGTCGCTCCTTAAACTCAAAAGTATTAGGTTCCATGATAAGATGGCGGCCATAGTAAGGCATTTTTGGGAAGAATGCGAGGGTCGAAAGACTAGACTTTGGCTTACTGGCTTACCTGACGCCAGTTGTAACTACAATTTTATAGTTGACTCCTAGTTATATGCAAGTAGCTTTTATAAAAATAATACACATAAGATCCACGCTAAGGAAAGATGTCGGTCCTTAAAATCAAAAGTATTAAGGTCATCGAGAAGATGGCGGCCATAGTAAAGCATTTTTCGGCAGAATGCGGGGGTCGAAAGTCTAGACTTTTGGCTTACTGGCTTCTCACACGCCAGTTGTAACTAGAATTTTATGTGCTTGACTCCTAGCTATATGCAAGTAGCTTTTATAATAATAATACACATAAGATCCACGCTAAGGAAAAGATGTCGCTCCTTAAACTCCAAAGTATTAGGGTCCACGACAAGATGGCGGCCACAGTAAGGCATTTTTCGGCAGAATGCGGGGGTCGAAAGTCTAGACTTTTGGCTTACTGGCTTCTCACAGGCCAGTTGTAACTACAATTTTATGTGCTTGACTCCTAGCTATATGCAAGTAGCTGAGGAAAATATGTCGCTCCTTAAACTCAAATGTATTAGGTCCATGAGAAAGATGGCGCCATAGTAAGGCATTTTTTGGGAAGAATGCGAGGGTCGAAAGACTAGACTTTGGCTTACTGGCTTACCTGACGCCAGTTGTAACTACAATTTTATAGTTGACTCCTAGTTATTTGCAAGTAGCTTTTATAAAAATAATACACATAAGATCCACGCTAAGGAAAAGATGTCGGTCCTTAAATCAAAAGTATTAAGGTCATCGAGAAGATGGCGGCCATAGTAAGGCATTTTTTCGGCAGAATGCGAGGGTCGAAAGTCTAGACTTTTGGCTTACTGGCTTCTCACACGCAGTTGTAACTACAATTTTATGTGCTTGACTCCTAGCTATATGCAAGTAGCTTTTATAAAAATAATACACATAAGACCCACGCTGAGGAAAAGATGTCGCTCTTAAACTCAAAAGTATTAGGGTCCACGAGAAGATGGCGGCCAATAGTAAGGCATTTTTCGGCAGAATGTAAAGGTCAAAGATGGAGCTTTTTGACTGCACAATACGCCAGGTTAATAGAATTTTATGTGCTTGACCATTTCATAATGCAAATTAAGCACATAAACTCAATACATAGATCGCAGAAAAAGATGTCGCTCCTTAAACTCAAAAGTATTAGGGTCCACGACAAGATAGCGACCACAGTAAGGCAGAAATTTCAAAAGCGAAGAATGCGAGGGTCGAAAGTCTAGACTTTGGCATACTGGCTTCCTCACGCAGTTGTAACTACAATTTTATGTGCTTGACTCCTAGCTATATGCAAGTAGCTTTATAAATAATAATGCACATAAGATCCACGCTGAGAAAAAGATGTCGCTCCTTAAACTCAAAAGTATTAGGGTCCACGACAAGATGTAGGCATTTTTCGGCAGAATTGCGAGGGTCGAAAGTCTAGACTTGGCTTACTGGCTTCCCTGACGCCAGTTGTAACTACAATTTTATGTGCTTGACTCCTAGCTATATGCAAGTAGCTTTTAATAATAATGCACATAAGATCCACGCTGAGAAAAGATGTCGCTCCTTAAACTCAAAAGTATTAGGTCCACGACAAGATGTAGGCATTTTTTCGGCAGAATGCGAGGGTCGAAAGTCTAGACTTTGGCTTACTGGCTTCCTCACGCCAGTTGTAACTACAATTTTATGTGCTTGACTCCTAGCTATATGCAAGTAGCTTTTATAATAATAATGCACATAAGATCCACGCTGAGAAAAAGATGTCGCTCCTTAAACTCAAAAGTATTAGGGTCCACGACAAGATGTAGGCATTTTTCGGCAGAATGCGAGGGTCGAAAGTCTAGACTTTGGCTTACTGGCTTCCCTCACGCCAGTTGTAACTACAATTTATGTGCTTGACTCCTAGCTATATGCAAGTAGCTTTATAATAATAATGCACATAGATCACGCTGGAAAAAAGATGTCGCTCCTAAACTCAAAGTATTAGGGTCCACACAAGATGTAGGCATTTTTCGGCAGAATGCGAGGTCGAAAGTCTAGACTTTGGCATACTGGCTTCCCTCACGCCAGTTGTAACTACAATTTTATGTGTTGACTCCTAGCTATATGCAAGTAGCTTTTATAATAATAATGCACATAAGATCCACGCTGCGAAAAAGATGTCGCTCCTTAAACTCAAAAGTATTAGGGTCCACGACAGATGTAGGCATTTTTCGGCAGAATGCGAGGGTCGAAGTCTAGACTTGGCATACTGGCTTCCTCACGCCAGTTGTAACTACAATTTATGTGCTTGACTCCTAGCTATATGCAATAGCTTTTATAAAATAATGCACATAAGATCCACGCTAGAAAAAGATGTCGCCCTTAATCCAAAGTTAGGGTCGCACGACAAGATGTAGGCATTTTCGGCAGAATGCGAGGGTCGAAATCTAGACTTTGGCTTACTGGCTTCCCTACGCCAGTTGTAACTACAATTTTATGTGCTTGACTCCTAGCTATATGCAAGTAGCTTTTATTATATGCACATAAGATCCACGCTCGAAAAATGTCGTCCCTTAAACTCAAAAGTATAGGGTCCACGACAGATGTAGGCATTTTCGGCAGAATGCGAGGGTCGAAAGTCTAGACTTTGGCATACTGGCTTCCCTACGCCATTGTAACTACAATTTTATGTGTTGACTCCTAGTATATGCAAGTAGCTTTTAATAATAATGCACATGATCCACGCTGGAAAAAGATTCGCTCCTTAACTCAAAGTATTAGGGTCCACGACAAGATGTAAGGCATTTTTCGGCAGAATCGAGGGTCGAAAGTTCTAGACTTTGGATACTGGCTTCCCTCACGCCAGTTGTAAACTACATTTTATGGCTTGACTCCTAGTTAATGCAGTAGCTTTTATAAAATAATGCACATAATCCAGCTGGAAAAAAATGTCGCTCCTTAACTCAAAAGTATATCAGGGATCCGACCATAGTAGGCATTTTTCGGCAGAATCGAGGGTCGAATCTAGACTTTGGCTTACTGGCTTCCCTGACGCCAGTTGTAACTACAATTTTATGTGCTTGACTCCTAGCTATATGCAAGTAGCTTTTATAATAAAATGCACATAAGATCCACGCTGCGAAAAGATGTCGCTCCTTAAACTCAAAAGTATTAGGGTCCACGACAAGATGTAGGCATTTTCGGCAGAATGCGAGGGTCGAAAGTCTAGACTTTGGCTTACTGGCTTCCCTCACGCCAGTTGTAACTACAATTTTATGTGCTTGACTCCTAGCTATATGCAAGTAGCTTTTATAATAATAATGCACATAAGATCCACGCTGGAAAAGATGTCGCTCCTTAAACTCAAAAGTATTAGGGTCCACGACAAGATGTAGGCATTTTCGGCAGAATGCGAGGGTCGAAAGTCTAGACTTTGGCTTACTGGCTTCCCTGACGTCAGTTGTAACTACAATTTTATGTTGACTCCTAGCTATATGCAAGTAGCTTTTATAAAATAATGCACATAAGATCCACGCTGAGAAAAAGATGTCGCTCCTTAACTCAAAAGTATTAGGGTCACGACAAGATGTAGGCATTTTTCGGCAGAATGCGAGGGTCGAAATCTAGACTTTGGCTTACTGGCTTCCCTCACGCCAGTTGTAACTACATTTTATGTGCTTGACTCCTAGCTATATGCAAGTAGCTTTTATAATAATAATGCACATAAGATCCACGCTGCGAAAAAGATGTCGCTCCTTAAACTCAAAAGTATTAGGGTCCACGACAAGATGTAGGCATTTTTCGGCAGAATCGAGGGTCGAAAGTCTAGACTTTGGCATATGGCTTCCCTCACGCCAGTTGTAACTACAATTTTATAGCTTGACTCCTAGTTATATGCAAGTAGCTTTTATAAAAATAATGCACATAAGATCCACGCTGAGAAAAAGATGTCGCTCCTTAAACTCAAAAGTATTAGGGTGCACGAGAAGATGGCGGCCATAGTAAGGCATTTTTCGGCAGAATGCGAGGGTCGAAATTCTAGACTTTGGCTTACTGGCTTCCTGACGCCAGTTGTAACTACAATTTTATGTGCTTGACTCCTAGCTATATGCAAGTAGCTTTTATAATAATAATGCACATAAGATCCACGCTGAGAAAAGATGTCGCTCCTTAAACTCAAAAGTATTAGGGTCCACGACAAGATGTAGGCATTTTTCGGCAGAATGCGAGGGTCGAAAGTCTAGACTTTGGCTTACTGGCTTCCCTGACGCCAGTTGTAACTACAATTTTATGTGCTTGACTCCTAGCTATATGCAAGTAGCTTTTATAATAATAATGCACATAAGATCCACGCTGAGAAAAAGATGTCGCTCCTTAAACTCAAAAGTATTAGGGTCCACGACAAGATGTAGGCATTTTTCGGCAGAATGCGAGGGTCGAAAGTCTAGACTTTGGCTTACTGGCTTCCCTCACGCCAGTTGTAACTACAATTTTATGTGCTTGACTCCTAGCTATATGCAAGTAGCTTTTATAATAATAATGCACATAAGATCCACGCTGAGAAAAAGATGTCGCTCCTTAAACTCAAAAGTATTAGGGTCCACGACAAGATGTAGGCATTTTTCGGCAGAATGCGAGGGTCGAAAGTCTAGACTTTGGCATACTGGCTTCCCTCACGCCAGTTGTAACTACAATTTTATGTGCTTGACTCCTAGCTATATGCAAGTAGCTTTTATAATAATAATGCACATAAGATCCACGCTGGAAAAAGATGTCGCTCCTTAAACTCAAAAGTATTAGGGTCCACGACAAGATGTAGGCATTTTTCGGCAGAATGCGAGGGTCGAAAGTCTAGACTTTGGCATACTGGCTTCCCTCACGCCAGTTGTAACTACAATTTTATTGTTGACTCCTAGTATATGCAAGTAGCTTTTATAAAATAATGCACATAAGATCCACGCTGAGAAAAAGATGTCGCTCCTTAAACTCAAAAGTATTAGGGTCACGACAAGATGTAGGCATTTTTCGGCAGAATCGAGGGTCGAAAGTCTAGACTTTGGCTTACTGGCTTCCCTCACGCCAGTTGTAACTACAATTTTATGTGCTTGACTCCTAGCTATATGCAAGTAGCTTTTATAATAATAATGCACATAAGATCCACGCTGAGAAAAAGATGTCGCTCCTTAAACTCAAAAGTATTAGGGTCCACGACAAGATGTAGGCATTTTTCGGCAGAATGCGAGGGTCGAAAGTCTAGACTTTGGCTTACTGGCTTCCCTCACGCCAGTTGTAACTACAATTTTATGTGCTTGACTCCTAGCTATATGCAAGTAGCTTTTATAATAATAATGCACATAAGATCCACGCTGAGAAAAAGATGTCGCTCCTTAAACTCAAAAGTATTAGGGTCCACGACAAGATGTAGGCATTTTTCGGCAGAATGCGAGGGTCGAAAGTCTAGACTTTGGCTTACTGGCTTCCCTCACGCCAGTTGTAACTACAATTTTATGTGCTTGACTCCTAGCTATATGCAAGTAGCTTTTATAATAATAATGCACATAAGATCCACGCTGAGAAAAAGATGTCGCTCCTTAAACTCAAAAGTATTAGGGTCCACGACAAGATGTAGGCATTTTTCGGCAGAATGCGAGGGTCGAAAGTCTAGACTTTGGCATACTGGCTTCCCTCACGCCAGTTGTAACTACAATTTTATAGTTGACTCCTAGTATATGCAAGTAGCTTTTATAAAATAATGCACATAAGATCCACGCTGAGAAAAAGATGTCGCTCCTTAAACTCAAAAGTATTAGGGTCACGAAAGATGTAGGCATTTTTCGGCAGAATGCGAGGGTCGAAAGTCTAGACTTTGGCTTACTGGCTTCCCTGACGCCAGTTGTAACTACAATTTTATGTGCTGACTCCTAGCTATATGCAAGTAGCTTTTATAATAATAATGCACATAAGATCCACGCTGAGAAAAAGATGTCGCTCCTTAAACTCAAAAGTATTAGGGTCCACGACAAGATGTAGGCATTTTTCGGCAGAATGCGAGGGTCGAAAGTCTAGACTTTGGCTTACTGGCTTCCCTGACGCCAGTTGTAACTACAATTTTATGTGCTTGACTCCTAGCTATATGCAAGTAGCTTTTATAATAATAATGCACATAAGATCCACGCTGAGAAAAAGATGTCGCTCCTTAAACTCAAAGTATTAGGGTCCACGACAAGATGTAGGCATTTTTCGGCAGAATGCGAGGGTCGAAAGTCTAGACTTTGGCTACTGGCTTCCCTCACGCCAGTTGTAACTACAATTTTATTGCTTGACTCCTAGCTATATGCAAGTAGCTTTTATAATAATAATGCACATAAGATCCACGCTGAGAAAAAGATGTCGCTCCTTAAACTCAAAAGTATTAGGGTCCACGACAAGATGTAGGCATTTTTCGGCAGAATGCGAGGGTCGAAAGTCTAGACTTTGGCTTACTGGCTTCCCTGACGCAGTTGTAACTACAATTTTATGTGCTTGACTCCTAGCTATATGCAAGTAGCTTTTATAATAATAATGCACATAAGATCCACGCTGAGAAAAAGATGTCGCTCCTTAAACTCAAAAGTATTAGGGTCCACGACAAGATGTAGGCATTTTTCGGCAGAATGCGAGGGTCGAAAGTCTAGACTTTGGCTTACTGGCTTCCCTCACGCCAGTTGTAACTACAATTTTATGTGCTTGACTCCTAGCTATATGCAAGTAGCTTTTATAATAATAATGCACATAAGATCCACGCTGCGAAAAAGATGTCGCTCCTTAAACTCAAAAGTATTAGGGTCACGACAAGATGTAGGCATTTTTCGGCAGAATGCGAGGGTCGAAAGTCTAGACTTTGGCTTACTGGCTTCCCTCACGCCAGTTGTAACTACAATTTTATGTGCTTGACTCCTAGCTATATGCAAGTAGCTTTTATAATAATAATGCACATAAGATCCACGCTGAGAAAAAGATGTCGCTCCTTAAACTCAAAAGTATTAGGGTCCACGACAAGATGTAGGCATTTTTCGGCAGAATGCGAGGGTCGAAAGTCTAGACTTTGGCTTACTGGCTTCCCTACGCCAGTTGTAACTACAATTTTATGTGCTTGACTCCTAGCTATATGCAAGTAGCTTTTATAATAATAATGCACATAAGATCCACGCTGAGAAAAAGATGTCGCTCCTTAAACTCAAAAGTATTAGGGTCCACGACAAGATGTAGGCATTTTTCGGCAGAATGCGAGGGTCGAAAGTCTAGACTTTGGCTTACTGGCTTCCCTGACGCCAGTTGTAACTACAATTTTATGTGCTTGACTCCTAGCTATATGCAAGTAGCTTTTATAATAATAATGCACATAAGATCCACGCTGAGAAAAAGATGTCGCTCCTTAAACTCAAAAGTATTAGGGTCCACGACAAGATGTAGGCATTTTTCGGCAGAATGCGAGGGTCGAAAGTCTAGACTTTGGCTTACTGGCTTCCCTCACGCCAGTTGTAACTACAATTTTATGTGCTTGACTCCTAGCTATATGCAAGTAGCTTTTATAATAATAATGCACATAAGATCCACGCTGAGAAAAAGATGTCGCTCCTTAAACTCAAAAGTATTAGGGTCCACGACAAGATGTAGGCATTTTTCGGCAGAATGCGAGGGTCGAAAGTCTAGACTTTGGCATACTGGCTTCCCTCACGCCAGTTGTAACTACAATTTTATAGTTGACTCCTAGTTATATGCAAGTAGCTTTTATAAAAATAATGCACATAAGATCCACGCTGAGAAAAAGATGTCGCTCCTTAAACTCAAAAGTATTAGGGTCCACGACAAGATGTAGGCATTTTTCGGCAGAATGCGAGGGTCGAAAGTCTAGACTTTGGCTTACTGGCTTCCCTGACGCCAGTTGTAACTACAATTTTATGTGCTTGACTCCTAGCTATATGCAAGTAGCTTTTATAATAATAATGCACATAAGATCCACGCTGAGAAAAAGATGTCGCTCCTTAAACTCAAAAGTATTAGGGTCCACGACAAGATGTAGGCATTTTTCGGCAGAATGCGAGGGTCGAAAGTCTAGACTTTGGCTTACTGGCTTCCCTCACGCCAGTTGTAACTACAATTTTATGTGCTTGACTCCTAGCTATATGCAAGTAGCTTTTATAATAATAATGCACATAAGATCCACGCTGCGAAAAAGATGTCGCTCCTTAAACTCAAAAGTATTAGGGTCCACGACAAGATGTAGGCATTTTTCGGCAGAATGCGAGGGTCGAAAGTCTAGACTTTGGCTTACTGGCTTCCTCACGCCAGTTGTAACTACAATTTTATGTGCTTGACTCCTAGCTATATTCAAGTAGCTTTTATAATAATAATGCACATAAGATCCACGCTGAGAAAAGATGTCGCTCCTTAAACTCAAAAGTATTAGGGTCCACGACAAGATGTAGGCATTTTTCGGCAGAATGCGAGGGTCGAAAGTCTAGACTTTGGCATACTGGCTTCCCTCACGCCAGTTGTAACTACAATTTTATAGTTGACTCCTAGCTATATGCAAGTAGCTTTTATAATAATAATGCACATAAGATCCACGCTGAGAAAAAGATGTCGCTCCTTAAACTCAAAAGTATTAGGGTCCACGACAAGATGTAGGCATTTTTCGGCAGAATGCGAGGGTCGAAAGTCTAGACTTTGGCATACTGGCTTCCCTCACGCCAGTTGTAACTACAATTTTATGTGCTTGACTCCTAGCTATATGCAAGTAGCTTTTATAATAATAATGCACATAAGATCCACGCTGAGAAAAAGATGTCGCTCCTTAAACTCAAAAGTATTAGGGTCCACGACAAGATGTAGGCATTTTTCGGCAGAATGCGAGGGTCGAAAGTCTAGACTTGGCTTACTGGCTTCCCTCACGCCAGTTGTAACTACAATTTTATGTGCTTGACTCCTAGCTATATGCAAGTAGCTTTTATAATAATAATGCACATAAGATCCACGCTGGAAAAAGATGTCGCTCCTTAAACTCAAAAGTATTAGGGTCCACGACAAGATGTAGGCATTTTTCGGCAGAATGCGAGGGTCGAAAGTCTAGACTTTGGCATACTGGCTTCCCTCACGCCAGTTGTAACTACAATTTTATGTGCTTGACTCCTAGCTATATGCAAGTAGCTTTTATAATAATAATGCACATAAGATCCACGCTGAGAAAAAGATGTCGCTCCTTAAACTCAAAAGTATTAGGGTCCACGACAAGATGTAGGCATTTTTCGGCAGAATGCGAGGGTCGAAAGTCTAGACTTTGGCTTACTGGCTTCCCTCACGCCAGTTGTAACTACAATTTTATGTGCTTGACTCCTAGTATATGCAAGTAGCTTTTATAATAATAATGCACATAAGATCCACGCTGAGAAAAAGATGTCGCTCCTTAAACTCAAAAGTATTAGGGTCCACGACAAGATGTAGGCATTTTTCGGCAGAATGCGAGGGTCGAAAGTCTAGACTTTGGCTTACTGGCTTCCCTGACGCCAGTTGTAACTACAATTTTATGTGCTTGACTCCTAGCTATATGCAAGTAGCTTTTATAATAATAATGCACATAAGATCCACGCTGAGAAAAGATGTCGCTCCTTAAACTCAAAAGTATTAGGGTCCACGACAAGATGTAGGCATTTTTCGGCAGAATGCGAGGGTCGAAAGTCTAGACTTTGGCTTACTGGCTTCCCTCACGCCAGTTGTAACTACAATTTTATGTGCTTGACTCCTAGCTATATGCAAGTAGCTTTTATAAAATAATGCACATAAGATCCACGCTGAGAAAAAGATGTCGCTCCTTAAACTCAAAAGTATTAGGGTCCACGACAAGATGTAGGCATTTTTCGGCAGAATGCGAGGGTCGAAAGTCTAGACTTTGGCTTACTGGCTTCCCTCACGCCAGTTGTAACTACAATTTTATGTGCTTGACTCCTAGCTATATGCAAGTAGCTTTTATAATAATAATGCACATAAGATCCACGCTGAGAAAAAGATGTCGCTCCTTAAACTCAAAAGTATTAGGGTCCACGACAAGATGTAGGCATTTTTCGGCAGAATGCGAGGGTCGAAAGTCTAGACTTTGGCTTACTGGCTTCCCTGACGCCAGTTGTAACTACAATTTTATGTGCTTGACTCCTAGCTATATGCAAGTAGCTTTTATAATAATAATGCACATAAGATCCACGCTGCGAAAAAGATGTCGCTCCTTAAACTCAAAAGTATTAGGGTCCACGACAAGATGTAGGCATTTTTCGGCAGAATGCGAGGGTCGAAAGTCTAGACTTTGGCTTACTGGCTTCCCTCACGCCAGTTGTAACTACAATTTTATGTGCTTGACTCCTAGCTATATGCAAGTAGCTTTTATAATAATAATGCACATAAGATCCACGCTGAGAAAAAGATGTCGCTCCTTAAACTCAAAAGTATTAGGGTCCACGACAAGATGTAGGCATTTTTCGGCAGAATGCGAGGGTCGAAAGTCTAGACTTTGGCATACTGGCTTCCCTCACGCCAGTTGTAACTACAATTTTATGTGCTTGACTCCTAGCTATATGCAAGTAGCTTTTATAATAATAATGCACATAAGATCCACGCTGAGAAAAAGATGTCGCTCCTTAAACTCAAAAGTATTAGGGTCCACGACAAGATGTAGGCATTTTTCGGCAGAATGCGAGGGTCGAAAGTCTAGACTTTGGCTTACTGGCTTCCCTGACGCCAGTTGTAACTACAATTTTATGTGCTTGACTCCTAGCTATATGCAAGTAGCTTTTATAATAATAATGCACATAAGATCCACGCTGAGAAAAAGATGTCGCTCCTTAAACTCAAAAGTATTAGGGTCCACGACAAGATGTAGGCATTTTTCGGCAGAATGCGAGGGTCGAAAGTCTAGACTTTGGCTTACTGGCTTCCCTGACGCCAGTTGTAACTACAATTTTATGTGCTTGACTCCTAGCTATATGCAAGTAGCTTTTATAATAATAATGCACATAAGATCCACGCTGAGAAAAAGATGTCGCTCCTTAAACTCAAAAGTATTAGGGTCCACGACAAGATGTAGGCATTTTTCGGCAGAATGCGAGGGTCGAAAGTCTAGACTTTGGCTTACTGGCTTCCCTCACGCCAGTTGTAACTACAATTTTATGTGCTTGACTCCTAGCTATATGCAAGTAGCTTTTATAATAATAATGCACATAAGATCCACGCTGAGAAAAAGATGTCGCTCCTTAAACTCAAAAGTATTAGGGTCCACGACAAGATGTAGGCATTTTTCGGCAGAATGCGAGGGTCGAAAGTCTAGACTTTGGCTTACTGGCTTCCCTCACGCCAGTTGTAACTACAATTTTATTGCTTGACTCCTAGCTATATGCAAGTAGCTTTTATAATAATAATGCACATAAGATCCACGCTGGAGAAAAAGATGTCGCTCCTTAAACTCAAAAGTATTAGGGTGCACGAGAAGATGTAGGCATTTTTCGGCAGAATGCGAGGGTCGAAATTCTAGACTTTGGCTTACTGGCTTCCCTGACGCCAGTTGTAACTACAATTTTATGTGCTTGACTCCTAGCTATATGCAAGTAGCTTTTATAATAATAATGCACATAAGATCCACGCTGAGAAAAAGATGTCGCTCCTTAAACTCAAAAGTATTAGGGTCCACGACAAGATGTAGGCATTTTTCGGCAGAATGCGAGGGTCGAAAGTCTAGACTTTGGCATACTGGCTTCCCTACGCCAGTTGTAACTACAATTTTATGTGTTGACTCCTAGCTATATGCAAGTAGCTTTTATAAAATAATGCACATAAGATCCACGCTGAGAAAAAGATGTCGCTCCTTAAACTCAAAAGTATTAGGGTCCACGACAAGATGTAGGCATTTTTCGGCAGAATGCGAGGGTCGAAAGTCTAGACTTTGGCTTACTGGCTTCCCTGACGCCAGTTGTAACTACAATTTTATGTGCTTGACTCCTAGCTATATGCAAGTAGCTTTTATAATAATAATGCACATAAGATCCACGCTGAGAAAAAGATGTCGCTCCTTAAACTCAAAAGTATTAGGGTCCACGACAAGATGTAGGCATTTTTCGGCAGAATGCGAGGGTCGAAAGTCTAGACTTTGGCTTACTGGCTTCCCTCACGCCAGTTGTAACTACAATTTTATGTGCTTGACTCCTAGCTATATGCAAGTAGCTTTTATAATAATAATGCACATAAGATCCACGCTGAGAAAAAGATGTCGCTCCTTAAACTCAAAAGTATTAGGGTCCACGACAAGATGTAGGCATTTTTCGGCAGAATGCGAGGGTCGAAAGTCTAGACTTTGGCTTACTGGCTTCCCTCACGCCAGTTGTAACTACAATTTTATGTGCTTGACTCCTAGCTATATGCAAGTAGCTTTTATAATAATAATGCACATAAGATCCACGCTGAGAAAAAGATGTCGCTCCTTAAACTCAAAAGTATTAGGGTCCACGACAAGATGTAGGCATTTTTCGGCAGAATGCGAGGGTCGAAAGTCTAGACTTTGGCTTACTGGCTTCCCTGACGCCAGTTGTAACTACAATTTTATGTGCTTGACTCCTAGCTATATGCAAGTAGCTTTTATAATAATAATGCACATAAGATCCACGCTGAGAAAAAGATGTCGCTCCTTAAACTCAAAAGTATTAGGGTCCACGACAAGATGTAGGCATTTTTCGGCAGAATGCGAGGGTCGAAAGTCTAGACTTTGGCTACTGGCTTCCCTCACGCCAGTTGTAACTACAATTTTATGTGCTTGACTCCTAGCTATATGCAAGTAGCTTTTATAATAATAATGCACATAAGATCCACGCTGAGAAAAAGATGTCGCTCCTTAAACTCAAAAGTATTAGGGTCCACGAAAGATGTAGGCATTTTTCGGCAGAATGCGAGGGTCGAAAGTCTAGACTTTGGCTTACTGGCTTCCCTCACGCCAGTTGTAACTACAATTTTATGTGCTTGACTCCTAGCTATATGCAAGTAGCTTTTATAATAATAATGCACATAAGATCCACGCTGCGAAAAAGATGTCGCTCCTTAAACTCAAAAGTATTAGGGTCCACGACAAGATGTAGGCATTTTTCGGCAGAATGCGAGGGTCGAAAGTCTAGACTTTGGCTTACTGGCTTCCCTCACGCCAGTTGTAACTACAATTTTATGTCTTGACTCCTAGCTATATGCAAGTAGCTTTTATAATAATAATGCACATAAGATCCACGCTGAGAAAAAGATGTCGCTCCTTAAACTCAAAAGTATTAGGGTCACGACAAGATGTAGGCATTTTTCGGCAGAATGCGAGGGTCGAAAGTCTAGACTTTGGCTTACTGGCTTCCCTGACGCCAGTTGTAACTACAATTTTATGTGCTTGACTCCTAGCTATATGCAAGTAGCTTTTATAATAATAATGCACATAAGATCCACGCTGAGAAAAAGATGTCGCTCCTTAAACTCAAAAGTATTAGGGTCCACGACAAGATGTAGGCATTTTTCGGCAGAATGCGAGGGTCGAAAGTCTAGACTTTGGCTTACTGGCTTCCCTGACGCCAGTTGTAACTACAATTTTATGTGCTTGACTCCTAGCTATATGCAAGTAGCTTTTATAATAATAATGCACATAAGATCCACGCTGAGAAAAAGATGTCGCTCCTTAAACTCAAAAGTATTAGGGTCCACGACAAGATGTAGGCATTTTTCGGCAGAATGCGAGGGTCGAAAGTCTAGACTTTGGCTTACTGGCTTCCCTCACGCCAGTTGTAACTACAATTTTATGTGCTTGACTCCTAGCTATATGCAAGTAGCTTTTATAATAATAATGCACATAAGATCCACGCTGAGAAAAAGATGTCGCTCCTTAAACTCAAAAGTATTAGGGTCCACGACAAGATGTAGGCATTTTTCGGCAGAATGCGAGGGTCGAAAGTCTAGACTTTGGCTTACTGGCTTCCCTGACGCCAGTTGTAACTACAATTTTATGTGCTTGACTCCTAGCTATATGCAAGTAGCTTTTATAATAATAATGCACATAAGATCCACGCTGAGAAAAAGATGTCGCTCCTTAAACTCAAAAGTATTAGGGTCCACGACAAGATGTAGGCATTTTTCGGCAGAATGCGAGGGTCGAAAGTCTAGACTTTGGCTTACTGGCTTCCCTACGCCAGTTGTAACTACAATTTTATGTGCTTGACTCCTAGCTATATGCAAGTAGCTTTTATAATAATAATGCACATAAGATCCACGCTGAGAAAAAGATGTCGCTCCTTAAACTCAAAAGTATTAGGGTCCACGACAAGATGTAGGCATTTTTCGGCAGAATGCGAGGGTCGAAAGTCTAGACTTTGGCTTACTGGCTTCCCTGACGCCAGTTGTAACTACAATTTTATGTGCTTGACTCCTAGCTATATGCAAGTAGCTTTTATAATAATAATGCACATAAGATCCACGCTGAGAAAAAGATGTCGCTCCTTAAACTCAAAAGTATTAGGGTCCACGACAAGATGTAGGCATTTTTCGGCAGAATGCGAGGGTCGAAAGTCTAGACTTTGGCTTACTGGCTTCCCTCACGCCAGTTGTAACTACAATTTTATGTGCTTGACTCCTAGCTATATGCAAGTAGCTTTTATAATAATAATGCACATAAGATCCACGCTGAGAAAAAGATGTCGCTCCTTAAACTCAAAAGTATTAGGGTCCACGAAAGATGTAGGCATTTTTCGGCAGAATGCGAGGGTCGAAAGTCTAGACTTTGGCTTACTGGCTTCCCTGACGCCAGTTGTAACTACAATTTTATGTGCTTGACTCCTAGCTATATGCAAGTAGCTTTTATAATAATAATGCACATAAGATCCACGCTGAGAAAAAGATGTCGCTCCTTAAACTCAAAAGTATTAGGGTCCACGACAAGATGTAGGCATTTTTCGGCAGAATGCGAGGGTCGAAAGTCTAGACTTTGGCTTACTGGCTTCCCTCACGCCAGTTGTAACTACAATTTTATGTGCTTGACTCCTAGCTATATGCAAGTAGCTTTTATAATAATAATGCACATAAGATCCACGCTGGAAAAAGATGTCGCTCCTTAAACTCAAAAGTATTAGGGTCCACGACAAGATGTAGGCATTTTTCGGCAGAATGCGAGGGTCGAAAGTCTAGACTTTGGCTTACTGGCTTCCCTGACGCCAGTTGTAACTACAATTTTATGTGCTTGACTCCTAGCTATATGCAAGTAGCTTTTATAATAATAATGCACATAAGATCCACGCTGAGAAAAAGATGTCGCTCCTTAAACTCAAAAGTATTAGGGTCCACGACAAGATGTAGGCATTTTTCGGCAGAATGCGAGGGTCGAAAGTCTAGACTTTGGCATACTGGCTTCCCTCACGCCAGTTGTAACTACAATTTTATGTGCTTGACTCCTAGTATATGCAAGTAGCTTTTATAATAATAATGCACATAAGATCCACGCTGAGAAAAAGATGTCGCTCCTTAAACTCAAAAGTATTAGGGTCCACGACAAGATGTAGGCATTTTTCGGCAGAATGCGAGGGTCGAAAGTCTAGACTTTGGCTTACTGGCTTCCCTCACGCCAGTTGTAACTACAATTTTATGTGCTTGACTCCTAGCTATATGCAAGTAGCTTTTATAATAATAATGCACATAAGATCCACGCTGAGAAAAAGATGTCGCTCCTTAAACTCAAAAGTATTAGGGTCCACGACAAGATGTAGGCATTTTTCGGCAGAATGCGAGGGTCGAAAGTCTAGACTTTGGCTTACTGGCTTCCCTACGCCAGTTGTAACTACAATTTATGTGCTTGACTCCTAGCTATATGCAAGTAGCTTTTATAATAATAATGCACATAAGATCCACGCTGAGAAAAAGATGTCGCTCCTTAAACTCAAAAGTATTAGGGTCCACGACAAGATGTAGGCATTTTTCGGCAGAATGCGAGGGTCGAAAGTCTAGACTTTGGCATACTGGCTTCCCTCACGCCAGTTGTAACTACAATTTTATAGTTGACTCCTAGTTATATGCAAGTAGCTTTTATAAAAATAATGCACATAAGATCCACGCTGAGAAAAAGATGTCGCTCCTTAAACTCAAAAGTATTAGGGTGCACGAGAAGATGTAGGCATTTTTCGGCAGAATGCGAGGGTCGAAAGTCTAGACTTTGGCTTACTGGCTTCCCTGACGCCAGTTGTAACTACAATTTTATGTGCTTGACTCCTAGCTATATGCAAGTAGCTTTTATAATAATAATGCACATAAGATCCACGCTGCGAAAAAGATGTCGCTCCTTAAACTCAAAAGTATTAGGGTCCACGACAAGATGTAGGCATTTTTCGGCAGAATGCGAGGGTCGAAAGTCTAGACTTTGGCTTACTGGCTTCCCTGACGCCAGTTGTAACTACAATTTTATGTGCTTGACTCCTAGCTATATGCAAGTAGCTTTTATAATAATAATGCACATAAGATCCACGCTGAGAAAAAGATGTCGCTCCTTAAACTCAAAAGTATTAGGGTCCACGACAAGATGTAGGCATTTTTCGGCAGAATGCGAGGGTCGAAAGTCTAGACTTTGGCATACTGGCTTCCCTCACGCCAGTTGTAACTACAATTTTATAGTTGACTCCTAGTTATATGCAAGTAGCTTTTATAAAAATAATGCACATAAGATCCACGCTGAGAAAAAGATGTCGCTCCTTAAACTCAAAAGTATTAGGGTGCACGAGAAGATGGCGGCCATAGTAAGGCATTTTTCGGCAGAATTCGAGGGTCGAAATTCTAGACTTTGGCTTACTGGCTTCCCTCACGCCAGTTGTAACTACAATTTTATGTGCTTGACTCCTAGCTATATGCAAGTAGCTTTTATAATAATAATGCACATAAGATCCACGCTGCGAAAAAGATGTCGCTCCTTAAACTCAAAAGTATTAGGGTCCACGACAAGATGTAGGCATTTTTCGGCAGAATGCGAGGGTCGAAAGTCTAGACTTTGGCTTACTGGCTTTCCCTACGCCACAATTTTATGTGCTTGACTCCTAGCTATATGCAAGTAGCTTTTATAATAATAATGCACATAAGATCCACGCTGAGAAAAAGATGTCGCTCCTTAAACTCAAAAGTATTAGGGTCCACGACAAGATGTAGGCATTTTTCGGCAGAATGCGAGGGTCGAAAGTCTAGACTTTGGCATACTGGCTTCCCTCACGCCAGTTGTAACTACAATTTTATAGTTGACTCCTAGTTATATGCAAGTAGCTTTTATAAAAATAATGCACATAAGATCCACGCTGAGAAAAAGATGTCGCTCCTTAAACTCAAAAGTATTAGGGTGCACGAGAAGATGGCGGCCATAGTAAGGCATTTTTCGGCAGAATTCGAGGGTCGAAATTCTAGACTTTGGCTTACTGGCTTCCCTGACGCCAGTTGTAACTACAATTTTATGTGCTTGACTCCTAGCTATATGCAAGTAGCTTTTATAATAATAATGCACATAAGATCCACGCTGCGAAAAAGATGTCGCTCCTTAAACTCAAAAGTATTAGGGTCCACGACAAGATGTAGGCATTTTTCGGCAGAATGCGAGGGTCGAAAGTCTAGACTTTGGCTTACTGGCTTCCCTCACGCCAGTTGTAACTACAATTTTATAGTTGACTCCTAGCTATATGCAAGTAGCTTTTATAAAAATAATGCACATAAGATCCACGCTGAGAAAAAGATGTCGCTCCTTAAACTCAAAAGTATTAGGGTCACGACAAGATGTAGGCATTTTTCGGCAGAATGCGAGGGTCGAAAGTCTAGACTTTGGCTTACTGGCTTCCCTCACGCCAGTTGTAACTACAATTTTATGTGCTTGACTCCTAGCTATATGCAAGTAGCTTTTATAATAATAATGCACATAAGATCCACGCTGCGAAAAAGATGTCGCTCCTTAAACTCAAAAGTATTAGGGTCCACGACAAGATGTAGGCATTTTTCGGCAGAATGCGAGGGTCGAAAGTCTAGACTTTGGCTTACTGGCTTCCCTCACGCCAGTTGTAACTACAATTTTATTGCTTGACTCCTAGCTATATGCAAGTAGCTTTTATAATAATAATGCACATAAGATCCACGCTGAGAAAAAGATGTCGCTCCTTAAACTCAAAAGTATTAGGGTCCACGACAAGATGTAGGCATTTTTCGGCAGAATGCGAGGGTCGAAAGTCTAGACTTTGGCTTACTGGCTTCCCTACGCCAGTTGTAACTACAATTTTATGTGCTTGACTCCTAGCTATATGCAAGTAGCTTTTATAATAATAATGCACATAAGATCCACGCTGAGAAAAAGATGTCGCTCCTTAAACTCAAAAGTATTAGGGTCCACGACAAGATGTAGGCATTTTTCGGCAGAATGCGAGGGTCGAAAGTCTAGACTTTGGCTTACTGGCTTCCCTCACGCCAGTTGTAACTACAATTTTATGTGCTTGACTCCTAGCTATATGCAAGTAGCTTTTATAAAATAATGCACATAAGATCCACGCTGAGAAAAAGATGTCGCTCCTTAAACTCAAAAGTATTAGGTCCACGACAAGATGTAGGCATTTTTCGGCAGAATGCGAGGGTCGAAAGTCTAGACTTTGGCTTACTGGCTTCCCTCACGCCAGTTGTAACTACAATTTTATGTGCTTGACTCCTAGCTATATGCAAGTAGCTTTTATAATAATAATGCACATAAGATCCACGCTGAGAAAAAGATGTCGCTCCTTAAACTCAAAAGTATTAGGGTCCACGACAAGATGTAGGCATTTTTCGGCAGAATGCGAGGGTCGAAAGTCTAGACTTTGGCTTACTGGCTTCCCTGACGCCAGTTGTAACTACAATTTTATGTGCTTGACTCCTAGCTATATGCAAGTAGCTTTTATAATAATAATGCACATAAGATCCACGCTGAGAAAAAGATGTCGCTCCTTAAACTCAAAAGTATTAGGGTCCACGACAAGATGTAGGCATTTTTCGGCAGAATGCGAGGGTCGAAAGTCTAGACTTTGGCTTACTGGCTTCCCTCACGCCAGTTGTAACTACAATTTTATGTGCTTGACTCCTAGCTATATGCAAGTAGCTTTTATAATAATAATGCACATAAGATCCACGCTGCGAAAAAGATGTCGCTCCTTAAACTCAAAGTATTAGGGTCCACGACAAGATGTAGGCATTTTTCGGCAGAATGCGAGGGTCGAAAGTCTAGACTTTGGCTTACTGGCTTCCCTCACGCCAGTTGTAACTACAATTTTATGTGCTTGACTCCTAGCTATATGCAAGTAGCTTTTATAATAATAATGCACATAAGATCCACGCTGGAAAAAGATGTCGCTCCTTAAACTCAAAGTATTAGGGTCCACGACAAGATGTAGGCATTTTTCGGCAGAATGCGAGGGTCGAAAGTCTAGACTTTGGCTTACTGGCTTCCCTCACGCCAGTTGTAACTACAATTTTATAGTTGACTCCTAGTTATATGCAAGTAGCTTTTATAATAATAATGCACATAAGATCCACGCTGAGAAAAAGATGTCGCTCCTTAAACTCAAAAGTATTAGGGTCCACGACAAGATGTAGGCATTTTTCGGCAGAATGCGAGGGTCGAAAGTCTAGACTTTGGCTTACTGGCTTCCCTCACGCCAGTTGTAACTACAATTTTATGTGCTTGACTCCTAGCTATATGCAAGTAGCTTTTATAATAATAATGCACATAAGATCCACGCTGCGAAAAAGATGTCGCTCCTTAAACTCAAAAGTATTAGGGTCCACGACAAGATGTAGGCATTTTTCGGCAGAATGCGAGGGTCGAAAGTCTAGACTTTGGCTTACTGGCTTCCCTCACGCCAGTTGTAACTACAATTTTATGTGCTTGACTCCTAGCTATATGCAAGTAGCTTTTATAATAATAATGCACATAAGATCCACGCTGAGAAAAAGATGTCGCTCCTTAAACTCAAAAGTATTAGGGTCACGACAAGATGTAGGCATTTTTCGGCAGAATGCGAGGGTCGAAAGTCTAGACTTTGGCTTACTGGCTTCCCTGACGCCAGTTGTAACTACAATTTTATGTGCTTGACTCCTAGCTATATGCAAGTAGCTTTTATAATAATAATGCACATAAGATCCACGCTGGAAAAAGATGTCGCTCCTTAAACTCAAAAGTATTAGGGTCCACGACAAGATGTAGGCATTTTTCGGCAGAATGCGAGGGTCGAAAGTCTAGACTTTGGCATACTGGCTTCCCTCACGCCAGTTGTAACTACAATTTTATGTTGACTCCTAGTATATGCAAGTAGCTTTTATAAAATAATGCACATAAGATCCACGCTGAGAAAAAGATGTCGCTCCTTAAACTCAAAAGTATTAGGGTCACGACAAGATGGGCCATGTAGGCATTTTTCGGCAGAATTCGAGGGTCGAAAGTCTAGACTTTGGCTTACTGGCTTCCCTGACGCCAGTTGTAACTACAATTTTATGTGCTTGACTCCTAGCTATATGCAAGTAGCTTTTATAATAATAATGCACATAAGATCCACGCTGCGAAAAAGATGTCGCTCCTTAAACTCAAAAGTATTAGGGTCCACGACAAGATGTAGGCATTTTTCGGCAGAATGCGAGGGTCGAAAGTCTAGACTTTGGCTTACTGGCTTCCCTCACGCCAGTTGTAACTACAATTTTATGTGCTTGACTCCTAGCTATATGCAAGTAGCTTTATAATAATAATGCACATAAGATCCACGCTGCGAAAAAGATGTCGCTCCTTAAACTCAAAAGTATTAGGGTCCACGACAAGATGTAGGCATTTTCGGCAGAATGCGAGGGTCGAAAGTCTAGACTTTGGCATACTGGCTTCCCTCACGCCAGTTGTAACTACAATTTTATGTGCTTGACTCCTAGCTATATGCAAGTAGCTTTTATAATAATAATGCACATAAGATCCACGCTGAGAAAAAGATGTCGCTCCTTAAACTCAAAAGTATTAGGGTCACGACAAGATGTAGGCATTTTTCGGCAGAATGCGAGGGTCGAAAGTCTAGACTTTGGCTTACTGGCTTCCCTGACGCCAGTTGTAACTACAATTTTATGTGCTTGACTCCTAGCTATATGCAAGTAGCTTTTATAATAATAATGCACATAAGATCCACGCTGAGAAAAAGATGTCGCTCCTTAAACTCAAAAGTATTAGGGTCCACGACAAGATGTAGGCATTTTTCGGCAGAATGCGAGGGTCGAAAGTCTAGACTTTGGCTTACTGGCTTCCCTCACGCCAGTTGTAACTACAATTTTATGTGCTTGACTCCTAGCTATATGCAAGTAGCTTTTATAATAATAATGCACATAAGATCCACGCTGCGAAAAAGATGTCGCTCCTTAAACTCAAAAGTATTAGGGTCCACGACAAGATGTAGGCATTTTTCGGCAGAATGCGAGGTCGAAAGTCTAGACTTTGGCATACTGGCTTCCCTCACGCCAGTTGTAACTACAATTTTATGTGCTTGACTCCTAGCTATATGCAAGTAGCTTTTATAATAATAATGCACATAAGATCCACGCTGAGAAAAAGATGTCGCTCCTTAAACTCAAAAGTATTAGGGTCCACGACAAGATGTAGGCATTTTTCGGCAGAATGCGAGGGTCGAAAGTCTAGACTTTGGCTTACTGGCTTCCCTGACGCCAGTTGTAACTACAATTTTATGTGCTTGACTCCTAGCTATATGCAAGTAGCTTTTATAATAATAATGCACATAAGATCCACGCTGAGAAAAAGATGTCGCTCCTTAAACTCAAAAGTATTAGGGTCCACGACAAGATGTAGTAGCATTTTTCGGCAGAATGCGAGGGTCGAAAGTCTAGACTTTGGCTTACTGGCTTCCCTGACGCCAGTTGTAACTACAATTTTATGTGCTTGACTCCTAGCTATATGCAAGTAGCTTTTATAATAATAATGCACATAAGATCCACGCTGAGAAAAAGATGTCGCTCCTTAAACTCAAAAGTATTAGGGTCCACGACAAGATGTAGGCATTTTTCGGCAGAATGCGAGGGTCGAAAGTCTAGACTTTGGCTTACTGGCTTCCCTGACGCCAGTTGTAACTACAATTTTATGTGCTTGACTCCTAGCTATATGCAAGTAGCTTTTATAATAATAATGCACATAAGATCCACGCTGAGAAAAAGATGTCGCTCCTTAAACTCAAAAGTATTAGGGTCCACGACAAGATGTAGGCATTTTTCGGCAGAATGCGAGGGTCGAAAGTCTAGACTTTGGCATACTGGCTTCCCTCACGCCAGTTGTAACTACAATTTTATGTGCTTGACTCCTAGCTATATGCAAGTAGCTTTTATAATAATAATGCACATAAGATCCACGCTGCGAAAAAGATGTCGCTCCTTAAACTCAAAAGTATTAGGGTCCACGACAAGATGTAGGCATTTTTCGGCAGAATGCGAGGGTCGAAAGTCTAGACTTTGGCTTACTGGCTTCCCTGACGTCAGTTGTAACTACAATTTTATGTGCTTGACTCCTAGCTATATGCAAGTAGCTTTTATAATAATAATGCACATAAGATCCACGCTGAGAAAAAGATGTCGCTCCTTAAACTCAAAAGTATTAGGGTCCACGACAAGATGTAAGGCATTTTTCGGCAGAATGCGAGGGTCGAAAGTCTAGACTTTGGCTACTGGCTTCCCTGACGCCAGTTGTAACTACAATTTTATGTGCTTGACTCCTAGCTATATGCAAGTAGCTTTTATAATAATAATGCACATAAGATCCACGCTGAGAAAAAGATGTCGCTCCTTAAACTCAAAAGTATTAGGGTCCACGACAAGATGTAGGCATTTTTCGGCAGAATGCGAGGGTCGAAAGTCTAGACTTTGGCTTACTGGCTTCCCTCACGCCAGTTGTAACTACAATTTTATGTGCTTGACTCCTAGCTATATGCAAGTAGCTTTATAAATAATAATGCACATAAGATCCACGCTGAGAAAAAGATGTCGCTCCTTAAACTCAAAAGTATTAGGGTCCACGACAAGATGTAGGCATTTTTCGGCAGAATGCGAGGGTCGAAAGTCTAGACTTTGGCTTACTGGCTTCCCTCACGCCAGTTGTAACTACAATTTTATGTGCTTGACTCCTAGCTATATGCAAGTAGCTTTTATAATAATAATGCACATAAGATCCACGCTGCGAAAAAGATGTCGCTCCTTAAACTCAAAAGTATTAGGGTCCACGACAAGATGTAGGCATTTTTCGGCAGAATGCGAGGGTCGAAAGTCTAGACTTTGGCATACTGGCTTCCCTCACGCCAGTTGTAACTACAATTTTATAGTTGACTCCTAGTATATGCAAGTAGCTTTTATAAAATAATGCACATAAGATCCACGCTGAGAAAAGATGTCGCTCCTTAAACTCAAAAGTATTAGGGTCACGACAAGATGTAGGCATTTTTCGGCAGAATGCGAGGGTCGAAAGTCTAGACTTTGGCTACTGGCTTCCCTGACGCCAGTTGTAACTACAATTTTATGTGCTTGACTCCTAGCTATATGCAAGTAGCTTTTATAATAATAATGCACATAAGATCCACGCTGCGAAAAAGATGTCGCTCCTTAAACTCAAAAGTATTAGGGTCCACGACAAGATGTAGGCATTTTTCGGCAGAATGCGAGGGTCGAAAGTCTAGACTTTGGCTTACTGGCTTCCCTGACGTCAGTTGTAACTACAATTTTATGTGCTTGACTCCTAGCTATATGCAAGTAGCTTTTATAATAATAATGCACATAAGATCCACGCTGAGAAAAAGATGTCGCTCCTTAAACTCAAAAGTATTAGGGTCCACGACAAGATGTAGGCATTTTTCGGCAGAATGCGAGGGTCGAAAGTCTAGACTTTGGCATACTGGCTTCCCTCACGCCAGTTGTAACTACAATTTTATGTTGACTCCTAGTATATGCAAGTAGCTTTTATAATAATAATGCACATAAGATCCACGCTGAGAAAAAGATGTCGCTCCTTAAACTCAAAAGTATTAGGGTCCAGACAAGATGTAAGGCATTTTTCGGCAGAATGCGAGGGTCGAAAGTCTAGACTTTGGCTTACTGGCTTCCCTCACGCCAGTTGTAACTACAATTTTATTGTTGACTCCTAGTATATGCAAGTAGAGATCGGATAATAATAATGCACATAAGATCCACGCTGCGAAAAAGATGTCGCTCCTTAAACTCAAAAGTATTAGGGTCACGACAAGATGTAGGCATTTTTCGGCAGAATGCGAGGGTCGAAAGTCTAGACTTTGGCTTACTGGCTTCCCTGACGCCAGTTGTAACTACAATTTTATGTGCTTGACTCCTAGCTATATGCAAGTAGCTTTTATAATAATAATGCACATAAGATCCACGCTGAGAAAAAGATGTCGCTCCTTAAACTCAAAAGTATTAGGGTCCACGACAAGATGTAGGCATTTTTCGGCAGAATGCGAGGGTCGAAAGTCTAGACTTTGGCATACTGGCTTCCCTCACGCCAGTTGTAACTACAATTTTATAGTTGACTCCTAGTTATATGCAAGTAGCTTTATAAAAATAATGCACATAAGATCCACGCTGAGAAAAAGATGTCGCTCCTTAAACTCAAAAGTATTAGGGTGCACGAGAAGATGGCGGCCATAGTAAGGCATTTTTCGGCAGAATTCGAGGGTCGAAATTCTAGACTTTGGCTTACTGGCTTCCCTGACGCCAGTTGTAACTACAATTTTATGTGCTTGACTCCTAGCTATATGCAAGTAGCTTTTATAATAATAATGCACATAAGATCCACGCTGGAAAAAGATGTCGCTCCTTAAACTCAAAAGTATTAGGGTCCACGACAAGATGTAGGCATTTTTCGGCAGAATCGAGGGTCGAAAGTCTAGACTTTGGCTTACTGGCTTCCCTGACGCCAGTTGTAACTACAATTTATGTGCTTGACTCCTAGCTATATGCAAGTAGCTTTTATAATAATAATGCACATAAGATCCACGCTGAGAAAAAGATGTCGCTCCTTAAACTCAAAAGTATTAGGGTCCACGACAAGATGTAGGCATTTTTCGGCAGAATGCGAGGGTCGAAAGTCTAGACTTTGGCATACGTGCTTCCCTCACGCCAGTTGTAACTACAATTTTATAGTTGACTCCTATATATGCAAGTAGCTTTATAAAATAATGCACATAAATCCACGCTGAGAAAAAGATGTCGCTCCTTAAACTCAAAAGTATTAGGGTGCACGAGAAGATGGCGGCCATAGTAAGGCATTTTTCGGCAGAATTCGAGGGTCGAAATTCTAGACTTTGGCTTACTGGCTTCCCTGACGCCAGTTGTAACTACAATTTTATGTGCTTGACTCCTAGCTATATGCAAGTAGCTTTTATAATAATAATGCACATAAGATCCACGCTGCGAAAAAGATGTCGCTCCTTAAACTCAAAAGTATTAGGGTCCACGACAAGATGTAGGCATTTTTCGGCAGAATGCGAGGGTCGAAAGTCTAGACTTTGGCTTACTGGCTTCCCTGACGCCAGTTGTAACTACAATTTTATGTGCTTGACTCCTAGCTATATGCAAGTAGCTTTTATAATAATAATGCACATAAGATCCACGCTGAGAAAAAGATGTCGCTCCTTAAACTCAAAAGTATTAGGGTCCACGACAAGATGTAGCATTTTCGGCAGAATGCGAGGGTCGAAAGTCTAGACTTTGGCTACTGGCTTCCCTCACGCCAGTTGTAACTACAATTTTATGTGCTTGACTCCTAGCTATATGCAAGTAGCTTTTATAATAATAATGCACATAAGATCCACGCTGAGAAAAAGATGTCGCTCCTTAAACTCAAAAGTATTAGGGTCCACGACAAGATGTAGGCATTTTTCGGCAGAATTCGAGGGTCGAAAGTCAGACTTTGGCTTACTGGCTTCCCTACGCCAGTTGTAACTACAATTTTATGTGCTGACTCCTAGCTATATGCAAGTAGCTTTATAATAAAATGCACATAAGATCCACGCTGGAAAAAAGATGTCGCTCCTTAAACTCAAAAGTATTAGGGTCCACGACAAGATGTAGGCATTTTTCGCAGAATGCGAGGGTCGAAAGTCTAGACTTTGCTACTGGCTTCCCTCACGCCAGTTTAACTACAATTTATGGTTGACTCCTAGTTATATGCAAGTAGCTTTATAAAATAATGCACATAAGATCCACGCTGAGAAAAAGATGTCGCTCCTTAAACTCAAAAGTATTAGGGTCCACGACAAGATGGCGGCCATAGTAAGGCATTTTTCGGCAGAATGCGAGGGTCGAAATTCTAGACTTTGGCTTACTGGCTTCCCTGACGCCAGTTGTAACTACAATTTTATGTGCTTGACTCCTAGCTATATGCAAGTAGCTTTTATAATAATAATGCACATAAGATCCACGCTGCGAAAAAGATGTCGCTCCTTAAACTCAAAAGTATTAGGGTCCACGACAAGATGTAGGCATTTTTCGGCAGAATGCGAGGGTCGAAAGTCTAGACTTTGGCTTACTGGCTTCCCTCACGCCAGTTGTAACTACAATTTTATGTGCTTGACTCCTAGCTATATGCAAGTAGCTTTTATAATAATAATGCACATAAGATCCACGCTGAGAAAAAGATGTCGCTCCTTAAACTCAAAAGTATTAGGGTCCACGACAAGATGTAGGCATTTTTCGGCAGAATGCGAGGGTCGAAAGTCTAGACTTTGGCTTACTGGCTTCCCTCACGCCAGTTGTAACTACAATTTTATAGTTGACTCCTAGCTATATGCAAGTAGCTTTTATAAAAATAATGCACATAAGATCCACGCTGAGAAAAAGATGTCGCTCCTTAAACTCAAAAGTATTAGGGTGCACGAGAAGATAGTAGGCATTTTTCGGCAGAATGCGAGGGTCGAAAGTCTAGACTTTGGCTTACTGGCTTCCCTGACGCCAGTTGTAACTACAATTTTATGTGCTTGACTCCTAGCTATATGCAAGTAGCTTTTATAATAATAATGCACATAAGATCCACGCTGAGAAAAAGATGTCGCTCCTTAAACTCAAAAGTATTAGGGTCCACGACAAGATGTAGGCATTTTTCGGCAGAATGCGAGGGTCGAAAGTCTAGACTTTGGCTTACTGGCTTCCCTCACGCCAGTTGTAACTACAATTTTATGTGCTTGACTCCTAGCTATATGCAAGTAGCTTTTATAATAATAATGCACATAAGATCCACGCTGAGAAAAAGATGTCGCTCCTTAAACTCAAAAGTATTAGGGTCCACGACAAGATGTAGGCATTTTTCGGCAGAATGCGAGGGTCGAAAGTCTAGACTTTGGCTTACTGGCTTCCCTCACGCCAGTTGTAACTACAATTTTATGTGCTTGACTCCTAGCTATATGCAAGTAGCTTTTATAATAATAATGCACATAAGATCCACGCTGAGAAAAAGATGTCGCTCCTTAAACTCAAAAGTATTAGGGTCCACGACAAGATGTAGGCATTTTTCGGCAGAATGCGAGGGTCGAAAGTCTAGACTTTGGCTTACTGGCTTCCCTCACGCCAGTTGTAACTACAATTTTATGTGCTTGACTCCTAGCTATATGCAAGTAGCTTTTATAATAATAATGCACATAAGATCCACGCTGAGAAAAAGATGTCGCTCCTTAAACTCAAAAGTATTAGGGTCCACGACAAGATGTAGGCATTTTTCGGCAGAATGCGAGGGTCGAAAGTCTAGACTTTGGCTTACTGGCTTCCCTCACGCCAGTTGTAACTACAATTTTATGTGCTTGACTCCTAGCTATATGCAAGTAGCTTTTATAATAATAATGCACATAAGATCCACGCTGAGAAAAAGATGTCGCTCCTTAAACTCAAAAGTATTAGGGTCCACGACAAGATGTAGGCATTTTTCGGCAGAATGCGAGGGTCGAAAGTCTAGACTTTGGCTTACTGGCTTCCCTCACGCCAGTTGTAACTACAATTTTATGTGCTTGACTCCTAGCTATATGCAAGTAGCTTTTATAAAAATAATGCACATAAGATCCACGCTGAGAAAAAGATGTCGCTCCTTAAACTCAAAAGTATTAGGGTGCACGAGAAGATGGCGGCCATAGTAAGGCATTTTTCGGCAGAATTCGAGGGTCGAAAGTCTAGACTTTGGCTTACTGGCTTCCCTCACGCCAGTTGTAACTACAATTTTATGTGCTTGACTCCTAGCTATATGCAAGTAGCTTTTATAATAATAATGCACATAAGATCCACGCTGAGAAAAAGATGTCGCTCCTTAAACTCAAAAGTATTAGGGTCCACGACAAGATGTAGGCATTTTTCGGCAGAATGCGAGGGTCGAAAGTCTAGACTTTGGCTTACTGGCTTCCCTGACGCCAGTTGTAACTACAATTTTATGTGCTTGACTCCTAGCTATATGCAAGTAGCTTTTATAATAATAATGCACATAAGATCCACGCTGAGAAAAAGATGTCGCTCCTTAAACTCAAAAGTATTAGGGTCCACGACAAGATGTAGGCATTTTTTTCGGCAGAATGCGAGGGTCGAAAGTCTAGACTTTGGCTACTGGCTTCCCTCACGCCAGTTGTAACTACAATTTTATAGTTGACTCCTAGTTATATGCAAGTAGCTTTTATAAAAATAATGCACATAAGATCCACGCTGAAAAAAGATGTCGCTCCTTAAACTCAAAAGTATTAGGGTGCACGACAAGATGATAGTAGGCATTTTTCGGCAGAATGCGAGGGTCGAAAGTCTAGACTTTGGCTTACTGGCTTCCCTGACGCCAGTTGTAACTACAATTTTATGTGCTTGACTCCTAGCTATATGCAAGTAGCTTTTATAATAATAATGCACATAAGATCCACGCTGCGAAAAAGATGTCGCTCCTTAAACTCAAAAGTATTAGGGTCCACGACAAGATGTAGGCATTTTTCGGCAGAATGCGAGGGTCGAAAGTCTAGACTTTGGCTTACTGGCTTCCCTCACGCCAGTTGTAACTACAATTTTATGTGCTTGACTCCTAGCTATATGCAAGTAGCTTTTATAATAATAATGCACATAAGATCCACGCTGAGAAAAAGATGTCGCTCCTTAAACTCAAAAGTATTAGGGTCCACGACAAGATGTAGGCATTTTTCGGCAGAATGCGAGGGTCGAAAGTCTAGACTTTGGCATACTGGCTTCCCTCACGCCAGTTGTAACTACAATTATATGTTGACTCCTAGCTATATGCAAGTAGCTTTTATAAAAATAATGCACATAAGATCCACGCTGAGAAAAAGATGTCGCTCCTTAAACTCAAAAGTATTAGGGTCCACGACAAGATGTAGGCATTTTTCGGCAGAATGCGAGGGTCGAAAGTCTAGACTTTGGCTTACTGGCTTCCCTGACGCAGTTGTAACTACAATTTTATGTGCTTGACTCCTAGCTATATGCAAGTAGCTTTTATAATAATAATGCACATAAGATCCACGCTGAGAAAAAGATGTCGCTCCTTAAACTCAAAAGTATTAGGGTCCACGACAAGATGTAGGCATTTTTCGGCAGAATGCGAGGGTCGAAAGTCTAGACTTTGGCTTACTGGCTTCCCTCACGCCAGTTGTAACTACAATTTGTGCTTGACTCCTAGCTATATGCAAGTAGCTTTTATAATAATAATGCACATAAGATCCGCTGCGAAAAAGATGTCGCTCCTTAAACTCAAAAGTATTAGGCACGACAAGATGTAGGCATTTTTCGGCAGAATGCGAGGGTCGAAAGTCTAGACTTTGGCTTACTGGCTTCCCTCACGCCAGTTGTAACTACAATTTTATGTGCTTGACTCCTAGCTATATGCAAGTAGCTTTTATAATAATAATGCACATAAGATCCACGCTGCGAAAAAGATGTCGCTCCTTAAACTCAAAAGTATTAGGGTCACGACAAGATGTAGGCATTTTTCGGCAGAATGCGAGGGTCGAAAGTCTAGACTTTGGCTTACTGGCTTCCCTCACGCCAGTTGTAACTACAATTTTATGTGCTTGACTCCTAGCTATATGCAAGTAGCTTTTATAATAATAATGCACATAAGATCCACGCTGAGAAAAAGATGTCGCTCCTTAAACTCAAAAGTATTAGGGTCCACGACAAGATGTAGGCATTTTTCGGCAGAATGCGAGGGTCGAAAGTCTAGACTTTGGCATTACTGGCTTCCCTCACGCCAGTTGTAACTACAATTTTATAGTTTGACTCCTAGTTATATGCAAGTAGCTTTTATAAAATAATGCACATAAGATCCACGCTGAGAAAAAATGTCGCTCCTTAAACTAAAAGTATTAGGGTGACGAGGATGGCGGCCATAGTAATGTAAGGCATTTTTCGGCAGAATTCGAGGGTCGAAATCTAGACTTTGGCTTACGGGCTTCCCTCACGCCAGTTGTAACTACAATTTTTATGTGCTTGACTCCTAGCTATATGCAAGTAGCTTTTATAATAATAATGCACATAAGATCCACGCTGCGAAAAAATGTCGCTCCTTAAACTCAAAAGTATTAGGGTCCACGACAAGATGTAGGCATTTTTCGGCAGAATGCGAGGGTCGAAAGTCTAGACTTTGGCTTACTGGCTTCCCTCACGCCAGTTGTAACTACATTTTATGTGCTTGACTCCTAGCTATATGCAAGTAGCTTTTATAATAATAATGCACATAAGATCCACGCTGAGAAAAGATGTCGCTCCTTAAACTCAAAAGTATTTTAGGGTCACGAGAAGATGGCATATAAGGCATTTTTCGGCAGAATTGCGAGGGTCGAAATTCTAGACTTTGGCTTACTGGCTTCCCTGACGCCAGTTGTAACTACAATTTTATGTGCTTGACTCCTAGCTATATGCAAGTAGCTTTTATAATAATAATGCACATAAGATCCACGCTGAGAAAAAGATGTCGCTCCTTAAACTCAAAAGTATTAGGGTCCACGACAAGATGTAGGCATTTTTCGGCAGAATGCGAGGGTCGAAAGTCTAGACTTTGGCTTACTGGCTTCCCTACGTCAGTTGTAACTACAATTTTATGTGCTTGACTCCTAGCTATATGCAAGTAGCTTTATAATAATAATGCACATAAGATCCACGCTGAGAAAAAGATGTCGCTCCTTAAACTCAAAAGTATTAGGGTGCACGAGAAGATGGCGGCCATAGTAAGGCATTTTCGGCAGAATGCGAGGGTCGAAATCTAGACTTTGGCTTACTGGCTTCCCTGACGCCAGTTGTAACTACAATTTTATGTGCTTGACTCCTAGCTATATGCAAGTAGCTTTTATAATAATAATGCACATAAGATCCACGCTGAGAAAAAGATGTCGCTCCTTAAACTCAAAAGTATTAGGGTCCACGACAAGATGTAGGCATTTTTCGGCAGAATGCGAGGGTCGAAAGTCTAGACTTTGGCTTACTGGCTTCCCTGACGCAGTTGTAACTACAATTTTATGTGCTTGACTCCTAGCTATATGCAAGTAGCTTTTATAATAATAATGCACATAAGATCCACGCTGAGAAAAAGATGTCGCTCCTTAAACTCAAAAGTATTAGGGTCACGAAAGATGTAGGCATTTTTTGGCAGAATGCAAGTGTCTAAAGTATAGACTTTGGCTTACTGGAATCTCTCACGCCAGTTGTAACTACAATTTTATACTAGTAGATAGGCTATAGGCATACTGGCTCATGCGGATTCTGGCTCACCCCCTCCTCTCTCAGTGTGAGCCAGAATACGTACGGAGTCTTGCTCACCCCCTTTTTCAAAGTGAGCCAGAAACCGTAAATGAGCCAGAATGCCTATAGTGTTCTCTACTATTTATTTTTTTTTATTTATTTTTTTCATTTAATTTTTTCTTACAAATGTTTGCATGACTGATAGAATAATTTCATAAGTTTGACATTGTGAAGTGCGCAGGCAGTCTTGTAGATTGGATTATGATTTGTGCAAATTGTGACGCACTTGAAAGATGGTTTTGATGGATAGCCATATTGTTGAATGTTGTAGACGGAAAATTTGAATCGTTGAAGCCATTTCTGTTTTAATGCACCGATGACAAAAATTTTTGATGCGTCATGGAGAGCGTCACGAAGCAAGTTTCCAATTTGAGAGTATTGATGTCCATCTGTTTTCCACCTGATGCCATGATAATTATGTTTAAGCCAATTGTTTTCCCTCTGCATTTTGTCTGACAGTTTTTTCCATGAGAAGGGATTTTTGAATATTAGAAAAACAGGATCACTATTTTTGTTAAGAGGTATGATTGCTATTTCCTTTAGAATATAATCTTCTTCGGTTTGCTTGAAACCAGTCATGTCTACAGCATACTCCATTTTTTTGGTGCAGCCTAGACGAGCTTCTTGACATTCCCACTGATAGGATTGTACTGAACGACGCGATCGTGTAAGATTAGGCAGTATGCTGAAGTGTGAGCAGGAAAATCTTTTTTAGCCTCAAACTCCAGACGTACATCGACAGGAGCGCTCTTGAGAGATTCGTTTTGTCGTGAACAGTCATAACTATGAGTGGTTCATTCTTGATGAACATAGGCTTTGTCAGCAACGGCTGCGGATCTCTTCCATAGTATGATTTTTGAAAATTAGCATACATATCATAGAGAATTGCATACTGATTGTTATATATGTCGAGATTCATATTGTTGTATGGATAATATTGTGAATTTAAGTTTCACATTACTTATCTCACAATGATCAAATCTACTGGCATTTGCAGTTCTTGTAGCTTTTCTCTTTGTTTGTAGTCCGAGAATTACAAAACGAGGTTTCTCCAATTGATTTGAAGTTTTCACTGTCCAGACGTGTTTATTCGTGCTTGGAAGAAGAGGATATTCAAATATCTCCCAAGAACGAAAACACATAGAGATGGGGTTATCCTTACCAATGAAATTCAATAGCTGGATTTTTTTGTTTATCTGATGCAATAACATATGGCATTAACCATTCTATCTTCGTTATTTTTACTTCACATCTTCATAAGTAGTTACGCCAGATGATGTAGTTCCATTCTGGATTATTGCATTTAAGTCGCTTCTCGATCTTGTAAGAATGAGCTCATGCTTCATATTAACTATAATTTATTTATAGTCTTCTGCAAGCCCAAGATCATACTCAGTGGAATCGCTACGTCAAAGTTTCCCTTTTCATCGACAAACGTTTTGGTATCTTCTTCATCACCAAGCCAGCCTGCGTTTTCTAGCATGTTATTCTGATTCGAATTAAATGAAGTCCATCCTTTCATGAGACTGCTCAAACCGACATTTTTACTTTTATCAATCTCCACAGCATTAATTTCATAACGAATTTCATCAAACAGATGACAAATGCCATTGTTCACGAATTTAGTTTTAGTTGGTGCTGTTAAACCATCTTTTTAGTTTCAATTTCCCACATACGTGGATAGAACTACGTGATGGTAAGAGGCATAGATCTTGATGTTGTATAGAAATACGAATTTCATCACTATTATCAAAGCTTAATGATGAGTATGGTTGATGGGCGTGTACCTCGTAATGAGCAATAGACTCATCGAAGACGACACCTGATTGAATGCTTAGAATTTCGTCCATTTTTCTGGAAGCAGCAAAGAATTATACACGGTGAATTTTTTCCACGAACTTTTAGTCCTAGGCTTTTCAGAACTGAATGCTCTTCCGTGTTAACGGTTTGAGTTCTTTGGTCGACTGATGACTGTTTGACATGATGGCTGACTTATATATGTTCCAGAATTGTAACGATACCCATTATACAGATTTGATGTGAAGTCTAATTGTAATTTCTTCTCCTCGGAAATTCACCAAATTTCCGTCCTGATCTACAATTCGAATTTTGTAGATGATCTATGCACTTGACACTGAGTGGTAGATATATCACATGAGACGGAACTTCTAAGATTTTATATCCTGGAGGCACTCTGGGAAAGAACTCATGGATTGTATGAACTTTCTTATTATTGATGTAAGCACCTGCAGTAATGTTGCACTCTACTCTGAGTGCATTGATTCTCAAAATTTTCACAGGTAAATCAGAGCTGTGTTGAATGTTCTCTTTGAGAATGCGAGGAGCGAAGCCAAGGAGACGGCCTATTGAATCGCGAGGTTTGAGATCTATCTGATGACTGCAGAGAATTTCACTTCTGAGAGTATTGTTGTTAGCTTTCAAAGAAAATTCAATTCCTTTAGATTTCAAAGTTTCTTGTAAAAATTGATTTATAGCATCAATTTCATAGCTGCCCGTAGGGATAGTGATAATATTATTTTTGCTCAAATGAAGTTTATTATTTGAATGGTCAACATTGGGAATAGAGTTGAATGTTAAAAGTTCAACTAATCCCAAGACAAAATTTTTATGCTGTGGCAGTTCAATCGAAGGAAAATATTGCGCTTCTAAGACAGATGAGTTTCCTGAGAGACTCAGAGTGAAGCTATCTTCCATGACTGATCTGATGCTAATGAATCTATTCGTCTGCGAACATCTCTTTTATAGTCTCCCAGCTAAGAAGTAGAGACAAAGATGTCCGCATATAAATGAGTCAAAATTTTGATATCTTTTGTAATTGTATTTCACTTCCTTCACGTTAAAATACATCATGAGATCCCTTGGGAGGTTGAGATCACCAAAACTATCGAAATAAGAGTACCACGGACCAGGTTTGCGATAGCAAACCCAGTGAGTGCCTCTATTTTGAAAATCATCCAAGTTTACCACTGCTGATTCATTACGCCATGGACCATCGGGTGGTAGATTATTTCTCATGAAACACCACGGAAATCTGAAATTTCCATCATATGAGTATATTTTTTTAGATCGTAGTCAGTCAGTGCACGATTTGGCAAGTTAAATCGAAGTTTTTTTTTTCTACTGACTTGATGACCACGACCGATATGAGGTTTCATAATAATCCCATTCCACTTTTATAGGGCTTAAGATGAAGACCTTTGCCTAAAGCAATAGCTTCTATGGTCTCGTATGCCTCTTACTTCTTCATAAATTTTCTGCGCAGCTTTAGCATCTTAACTGCTTTAGCTATTCCAGCAGCACCTCCTGCTAGAGCACCGGTAGCACTTAGTCCTGCGAACAATGGAATGAGAAAAGGAAGAACTCCACCAATTTTGATGGAAGCGGCAGAACACGTGGAATGATAACTTTTTTCTTTCCACCTACACTTTTAACAGCTGACGTGCGCCCTTCAAGGCTGATTGAATAACCTTGCGAGAACTTTTACTTGTTGACATTGACTTTTTAGCTGCAGTCACTAACTTATTAAATTTCAGTCCCATTCCAGTTTTCCTTTTTAATTTCATAGCATTGCTAACAGCAAAAGCAAAAGCTTTTTCACCAAGACTAGCATCCTTAGCTCTAACACGCTGCATAGCTTCCTCAGCAAGCATCTTGTCAGCAGCTTTACGATCTCCGTTTTTTATCGGGAGTAAGCTATGTTCGTGTTTTTTACAAGCCTGATCAAGCGGATTAATGCCAGGATCTCCTCTTTTCATTCGCTTTTTTCAATTTGGTTCCGGGACCGCAGTATTGATATCCAGGAAGATGCATTTCAACAGGTAAGTTATTGATAACTTTATCAAGCAATCCATGCCTTTCGGCTGTTTCTGAGATTTGTGTATGATCATCTCTCTTCGAGTGTTGATTCACAACTGACATTCATGATAAAAAACGAGCGTTTATATTTCGAGAGCTCAATGTTATATTTGACTCTGTTGAAGTGAACATGGATTTTACCGAGCAGAACGTCAAACTCCCCGTGACAAATTTGATTTTGGAAAAGAGAAGAGAAATAAAGCGTCATGGGGAATTACTACCAGATAGTATACGAGCAGTTTTCTGCGGCCCATCGAACTGTGGAAAAACAAATAGTTTATTGGCTTTAATAACACATCCCATGGTCTTAGGTTTGAAATTTGTATGTATACTCTAAATCCTTGAATCAGCCAAAGTATCAATTTCTCAAAAGTGTTCTGGATCCGATTGATGGAGTATCATATCTTCCGTTCCAGTGGAGCATGGAATCTGTAGTATCTCCAGATGAAGCCCTTCCAAATTCAATAATGATTTTTTGATGATGTGGCATGTGAGAAGCAGGATAATGTTAGAGCATTCTTCTGTATGGGAAGACATAAGAGTGTAGATAGCTTCTATCTATGTCAATCTTATGCTCATATAGGAAAACATCTCATTAGAGATAATGTCAATTTGTTAGTAATTTATCGACAGATGATGTAAATCTTAAACATATCTATGAAGATCATGTGAATACCGATTTAACTTTCAACGAATTTCGGAATCTTTGTTCTGAATGTTGGAAGAATGATAGATATGGATTCATCGTTATTGACAAAGATCGACCGATGAATGAGGGTAGATACAGAAAAGGATTTGACTGTTTTGCAATAAAAAAGGAATTATGAGTCTCTAACTTACAGTTCAGTTGTAGACATCGCCACGTAAGCATGTCAGACTTCACTAAAGAGAAGAATGTTCTTAGTGAGCTCTTGCGAGCTCGTGAGGCTATTAAGAAAAAATACACTTTATTAAAACAGGAGAAAGATGATTTTGAAAAAGTCATCGGTGATACTCTAAAACCAGTCATCACACCACTTGAGAAACTTGTTGAGATGAAAAGTGAAAGCCCACTACAGCAACCATCCAATCACATTTTGGATCAAAACAACAGTAAAAAAAAACGAATGAGAATCGATCGATCGAGTTTAATGGATTATACCGTTTATGATTATGATGATAATGATAATGATAATAATGATGATGTTTTTAACACAATAACCAATTCTACATTTAAATCCGCGAGTGGAAAAAATGAATCAGCTGAAGACTTTTTATCAATGCTAGATAAAAGCCGTAGAACCATTGATAATATATACGGAGTGCGAAAGGTTGATGAAGTGTATATGATTGGTGATTCAGAAATTGAATTTGATGATAAATATGTCAAAGTCAGAAATGAAAGTTATCCTAAAACGAATGGACTAATGGAATTACTATTTAAAAAATATCCGGATGATCTTCTTTTAAGTTCAGCAGATCGTGCAAATTATCGCAAGATATTGGAAGCAACAAATGCTCATCGGAAAAAATTCAGCAAAGATGAATCTATACGAATGTCGAGAAGTAATAAATATAAGAATGTTTTAGCACCAATGTTCCGCAGCACTCCACGTAAAAAGAATGTAAACAGCAGCGGAGGAGGACTTATACCTAAATATAAAATAGCTAAGAAAAATTCTTCCATTGATCTCGTCTATTGGGATGATCCAAACGAGCTTACTGAGAGACTTCGATTATTGATTGCCGAACAATCAGCTGGAAATAATAATCACGTCAATGAAATCCAGTCGATTATTGAGGAATTACGCGAAGCTGGGCATATATATTGACATGCAACTTTCTTCTTTGCATCAGTACTACCATGAGTCTCGATGTGTTTGGAAGAAAACTTGAGGGCTCGCAAGTGAGTCGCGGTCCTCCAGGCATTGGTTTCAATTTTACACCGGACGGTGATTTTGATTTAGAAAATAAGCGACTTTGCAACCTAGGACAGCCCAATCACCCAAACGATGCAATCACCTTGCACTCACTGAAAGTTATTCTACAAACTGAAATAAATTATATAGCTGCTAAAATTGCTGGAATTGGTGAAGTTATAGAAGAATATAAGCAGCAAGTTGAAAAACAGCAATTGGAAGTGAATACAAAATTGCGTTATCTTTATAGTACAACTCTTCGCAATTACTCTGGCATTGATTATATCATTGAAGAAGTGAATAAACAATTAAAAGTTCGTATAGACGAATTTCCAGATGGATTTTCATCTACTGTAAACGATGATGGAACGTCAAAGAGTAGCTGAAGAGCTGCACAAGCCAGCACGTCGGCGATACAAGAGAAGAAAATATGACATACGTGGAATAGATGAGACTTGGCAAGCGGATCTTGTAGAAATGATACCATATTCTAAAGAGAATAAAGGTTTTCATTACTTACTCACTGTCATAGATATATTTTCAAAGTATGCATGGGCCGTGCCAGTCAAGTCAAAGAGTGGTAATGATGTTACTACAGCTATGAAGTCAATACTGAAAGAAGGACGAGTACCGAAGAATCTACAAACTGACCAAGGAAAAGAATTTTACAATTCAATTTTTCAAAAACTTATGAAAAAGCACAATATACACTTATACTCTTCGCATAGTAATCTTCATGCAAGTATATGCGAACGATTCAATAGAACGTTAAAAAATGCAATGTGGACAGAATTCAGCAAACAAGGAAGCTATAAATGGTTGGATATTCTACCTAACTTGCTCAAAGCATACAATTCGAGAAAACATCGGACAACAGGAATCGAGCCTGAAAATGTTACACTGGCAAATGAGCGAGATGTCAAGAGACATTTTCCAAATGAAAAGTCGCCAGTGAAAAAACCTAAATTTAAAGTAGGAGATAAAGTACGAATAAGTAGGATAAAAAATGTTTTTGAAAAAGGTTATACGCCAAACTGGTCAACAGAAATTTTCACAATAACGCGAGTTGTAAAAACAGATCCAGTAACTTACCACCTCAAAGATTATTATGATAAACCCGTCTCTGGTGGCTTTTATGAAACGGAAATTCATAAAACTATGTATCCAGAAATTTATTTAGTAGAAAAAGTTTTAAAGAAAAATGGAAAACGCGTATATGTTAAATGGTTAGGTTTTAGTGACAAGCATAATAGTTGGATAGATAAAAATGAGATTGTATAAATTATTGAAGGTTTAAATAAATAAGAAAGCAATTGTTATTATATTTAATAATGTATTTATTCATGTAAATTGCACACAAGTTTGAAGAAATAAATAAATAGTATTTAACAATTATCAGTCTTTGTATTTCATTATTTTAGCATGTGGTGAACTTAAAAGAAGTTCCACCCTGATATGTTATAAATAAACTAAGTTTATTTGCTGTGTTAGAGAGATTATTGAAAAATTCTTGATCTTTCAAGATTGCTGATGAGATCTTCCGGGCAGAAATATTTGAAAGCTGTCATCGATCTCAGCCACGATCTTTGTGCCGAATCTCGTCTTTACTTCCTTGAGTGCAGTCACCATGTACTCATGATCTTTTTCCAAGTCCGTGACTTTCTTCTTAGGCAAGAACTCGCGCTCAGCAATCTTGTTGAGTGCAGATAGATCCATTCTGAAAAGTGAAAATAAGAATGAAAGTTAGTGAAAAATGTCTTGTAGGTGAGAATTTAGAGAGAGAGAGAACTAAGAAATAGAACTTACTTATTTTAGAGTTAGGTGAGTCTTGGTCTCTTTGCACAAGGTTGGTTGTTCGCTTCGATTTCTCGAATGTGCTCTTCATCGTGTTTCATCCATTCATATAGCCCGTTTCCCACCACAATTTCTGCCCCTTCCATAGCCTCTAGTAATATATCATTTCTCACTCCTTGTTCAGTTCCTAACCTATCCAATGATGGATCCCACTCGTGCATAAACTCCTCTAAAACATCATATTCAATCTTGATTGGTTCCCCTCCATCAGCATAAAGTGTCATCCCCACCCGCGAAGCATTCTCATTGGTTGCTTCATGCCCCCACTCACTTTCTCCCTCTCTTTTTCGTCCTTCGCCATTGTTGCCCCTCTCCTCCACCACAATCCCCTCCACCGCATCTCCCTCTACTTGCATAGCAGCTTGCGCCATCTGTTCTTCCATAATTCTGTAATGTCCCCAAGGCAAAGTGTCAGTACTATGAGGCAATAAGAATCTTTTATCATCGTGTGGACTTAGAGCAATTTTTTCCTGTTTTTCAGTATGCACAATGTGTAATTTTGAACGAATATTACACTGCTCACGTTTTATAATAACAAGATCCTGAAGGCATTTTCGATAATCTTCAAACGTGATTGATTTTTTTACAACACTAGATTTTATACCTTTAGCTTTTTTCACTGTCGCGGCTCCATTAATCAAAATACTGTACATTTTGCTTCTTAAACCAATGAATTCTGTCATAATCTTGCCACAGCATTCGTCTTTCATCAATCCAGGAACTTTTTTATTAACACGTGGAATTCCAAACTGATTATTTTCATCATAATCAGAAGTATCAAATTTATGTACATCTTCTTTCATTATTTGATACATATCTATATCCTCAACTTCATATATTAAACTATCAGTATCCGTATACAGGAGTTTGCATTTTTCTCCAACTCGCTTTTTCATATATGAATAATGAAAATCATATACTAATGTTTTTGACAAATCTAGAATTGAGAGACCAACGTATATTGGTTTTTTGATTGTAATACTTGTCCTCTTCAGCTGTATGGCAACCAAATTTTCATCGAAGATTGCACAACTGTGAAAATTTGGTAGAGCTATGCGTGCTTCTGCTCCGTATCTGCCTGTAAATTTATTTACTAATCGCACATCTACACGTTTCCGCTCTCGTTCAATACACTTTCCATAGACTGCATTAATTAACAATTTGTAGAAGAGTTTTTCAAACTCATTCTTTGCTTGCTTTCGCTTTTCTGTGTTAAATTCAACATATGGTTTGAGCCACGCCCTCTGCTCAAAACTCAAAATCCTATGCACCTTTTTTAATCGAAGTCCATTATCTAAGACCTGCTTAAGTGCTCGATAATGAATGACATACCTTTTCTTGTCATTCAAAGTCGTGAGAAGTTTCTTCTGCTTTGAACCAGGTGGTGCAAGATGTTCTGCGCAAAAAGGTAAATCCCTATGATCATCATGTATTTCTTCAGGATACTCCAAGTCAACTTCAGCAAAATAGCCTATATCAGAATCTGGTGGTGTATTGAAAAAACTTGGATTTTTCTCATAATCAATCCATTCAAATTTTCCAACTGGTAAAGGCTGTACCATTGCCCATCCATAAAGATTGTTGATATCAAAATATAAGAGAGTCTTTGTTTTCTGATCCTTATCGTATGAAGAACCCATATATGGATTATTTGCCTTGGCATATCGATTACAACACTGACTTATTCCACCTCGAATGCCCGATTCGATAAACATTAGCATGTCAATATCTGTAAGAAGCTCCAATTCTACCTTTGTCATTTTTAAAGCTGCTGAAAAAGTTAGTCCAGGAGTCGTATAAAAGTGAGCGGGACATAAATCATAGGCTTTAAGAGATGTTTCTCGAAAACTCTCGAAAACATCGGCCAATAGTAAAACATCAGTTTTCAGATAAAGATCTGAATATTCTCCCAACGTACTAATATTGAACTTATTCCAAACTTGGACAGCATGCTTATAGTCTTCTTCAGCAATTTGAGAATCTGTTAGCTTATTATAAAAATCATTCTTTTCTGGCAATTTTGTAGTCGTCAACTTATCTAATCCATTTACAAAATCATATGGAAATACACCTTTTCGTCGAAGGAGATCTATCTTTTCATCTGTAAGTCCATCTGATCGAAATTCCTTTACTGCTATTGGTACTTTTTTCAGATATGATGCAAGCTTTTCCAATGATGAAGGTAGAAAACGCCAAGAATCTATGAATCTAAAACTAATGTTGCAGCCATCCACGTATTTTGTAAAAGAAATATATTTCTCCTTATTGTGAGGTATTAAATTTACTCGTCCTCTCATCAACGTAGAAGTAGCAATCTCCTTTAAAATAAAATGAGTGTCGTAATTGAGGTTATGAAAAACCACAGGAATGAATCTTGAATCCTTATAATTCAAATTACAAGAATTGTGAGCTGCACCTCTGAAACTGAAGAAGAAGAAAATCTATCTTAGAATTACAAAATTTCGTTTACTTTATTTCGAATATAATCGAGAAGGAAATCTTACCGCCCTGTGAGATGACAATGGTCTCGTACAGCAAGTTCTTCACTAGTGAATGGTTTCCGACATATATGACAAGTTGATGATCTCCGAAAAGATATTTCCTCTAAATCTGTAAGTCTCATTGGTTTTGGATTCTTGTAGAGTACGTCAATTTTTTCACCAATTGACTTTAATTCTTGAACAAACCATGCTGCAGCTGTCTCTTCTTCTTCATTTTTTCTTCTGTATGATCTATAGCCAGATAAGCTATCATCAAAACTGCATTTTATGAAGTATCCTATGCTGTATGCTTCGTGAAGTTGGAAAGCATTCTCATTCTCAGTAGGTTTCAATAAACATTCAAAATCCGCATAAATAACAAAAGGAACCTTTTCACTCTTACTGTAATCTTCGAATTTGAGAATATTATTCTTACAATCAGGTAAATTTATTCGACAATTATTTAAATTTTTACAATCGCTTTCATGAATTTTCAATCTTTCCTCGGTATAAAATATTTGTAAACACCTTTCACAATGGTAAGATTTTAAATGAGTTTTAGACACTTGAGAACTCAAAAGTCGAGACATACTTTTTATCCAAACGTAATGATATTTAGGCATGTCACCTTCATCAGCACGATTATTTTCTTCATGCTCATCTATATAAAAATCTTGAATGATGAGAAGGTTTGCATGTTTTTCCTTCTTCTCTGTCGTAATATGACAAGGTGTTACTTCGAATTTGTGGCCATACTTTCTAAGCATGTATACATTTACTGAAATATTATTCAGTTTTTCAAATTTCGGAATACTTTTAAGTTTTACTGGGAATTCTATACCAGCAAAATTTAATTCATTTTCATGCAATCGATACTGATTAACTCTACTAGCATTTTTGTTACTTGGATATAATGATGAAAGAACAGCATACTTGAAACACTGATTGTCGTTATTATGAACGTTAACACATGCTTTTTTATTTTCAATAAACTTTGGAAGAGGAATATAAGAACTTCCCTTAATTGGAGAATATTTTTTCATATTTATACATAAACTTATAATACTCTTCAGTGTCCAGCCTGAATCCTTTTCTTGAAATTCTTCTAATTGCGAAAGAATGGGCTCTTTAATATTGTCTGTAAACCATTTCTCTAAATCTGTTGACATGTATACTGTAGCACTCTCACTCGTAAAATATTTAATATCTGTCGTTTCTTCACCATTTTTTTGCATTGTAAATTCTGAAATAAAATCCGAATTGATTTTCACCACATTATATTCTTCTAAACATGCTTGTGTCTTATCTTTGAAGAGCTTCAGTGCATCATTAAAAAAACTCAATATATCCACATGCTTTATGTTAACAACCACACCTGTCCTGATTCGATTTTGGAAGGCTGATTGCACATCACGCCACTCAACTCTAGCTTCTGCTTCTTCAGCATGCAGACTACCTCCTCGATGAAGACGATGTTCAAATTCTACTTGCACACACGAAAGATGCGTCAAACAAGTTTGACATTTCTGTTTTTCTCCTCTCGTGAGATTGGATTTAGAAATTTTTTCGTTTAATTCATTAATAGTAGAATTACACATATCTAACCAATAATGAATATCATTGACGCTCATTTGATCCACATTTTGTACAGTATCGCGAAGCACTTGTACAAGACGTTCGATAAGATCAATCGAAGCCATTTTTACTGTTTTTTTCACTAGAGTGTCACTAGTAATCTTGCACAAAATTGAGACTGAATTTTTTTTTTTGCCGACTGCGTCAGATGAACTGTGCTCGTCTAAGAGAAATTTCTCTCTTTTAAAGCTGAAATCATCATAAGAAGAGGTGGAAGATCTCGCTGCTGAGGAGAGAGGAGAAAGATTTTCTCGGGAAGGGATGAATTTTCTTCCAATAAGGGGTACACATTTTTCCATCATCCAATCCTAGAAGATTATGAGACTAAGAGGAGGAAAATTTTCTAGAGAAGGGATGAATTTTTTTCCTTTTAAACCAACCAAAAATCATCTTTTGAGCCCAACAAATGAGGGCTATGCATTTGTTTTGAGTATCCATTTCTGGAAGAGTGAAAGGCGGAGTTTCATATTATAAAACGAGGATGCTGGAACCTCGCGAGATCACTTCTTGCTAAACTGTCTACAAAGCTGAAAAGATGGAAAGAACACGTGACTACGATTTGTTGTTTAGAAATACTATCCTGCAATGTAATGAAGAAAATGCTTATATCTGCGACATTCAAGGATTTCAGAGAATTGCAGACGATACTTTTATTTTCAAAGAAATAAGTTTCCTTAATTTGAGGAAAACTGCCTTACCGACCGCATATCTTTTCAAACCTCCAATGGCTTGGGAAGAACTGACAGAAGAGGAAAAATGCATGTCTCAATGGTTGGAAAAGAGTCATCATGGAATAGCGTGGAACTCTGGCGATATTCCATATCATCGTCTTTATCGAATCTTGCAGATCTGTACACAAGGAGTCGAAAAAATATTCATAAAGGGACAACAGAAAGCCCGATGGATGAAAAATATTTTGCCAAACATGTAAGTTAATTATTTTGAATCGTTTTGATACTTATCTTTAATTTTATCTGATACTTTGCAGATCCATTACAAATGTTGAAGACTTGGGATGTCCACCTCTTGAAGAAATAACTAGTGAAAGCCACTACTTTTGTTTTAACCATGCTCTCTGCATTAGGAGAAAACCTATGTGCGCTATTCATAATGTTGTAGCAATAAGAGCTTGGCTGCTAAATTATTTAGAATCGACATTTGGTCAAGATGAAATAGATAATATTTCTAAAAAAAATAATGTATGTACATGTTTATATTGGAAATAAAGAAAAATAAGATAAAAAAAAACTATGTTTAAATTCTTTCTTAGCTCTAAAAAATCGCTACCAATTCATAGCTTTATTTTTTTTTTTTTTAAGAAAGAGGAATCTATATTATCAATAAATAATAATTTTTTTTATAAAAGAATAATAATTATTATATTATTAAAAGAAATGTCATTATTTTTTTTTTTTTTAATGAAATAACGTTGAACAGAGTGGATTAAAGAGAAAGGAAGAAAAATGTATACGATATTATTTTTATTTATTTATACCTTATTCTATTTTTTCATACATCATCACAAAAAAAAATAATAAATTTTTTTACATTACTTTACTTTTTTTGGTATTTTTTTAAATTTTGATACATCGATAGGATCAACTACAAATTCTATATCGATTACTCTCGGAACATTTCTTTGTTGCTGTTGTTGTGGCTGCTGCTGCTGCTGTTGTTGCTGATGTTGTTGCTGCTGCTGTTGTTGTTGCTGCTGCTGCTGTTGCTGCTGCTGTTGTTGCTGCTGCTGCTGCTGCTTTTGTTGTTGCTGCTGCTGCTGCTGCTGTTGCTGCTGCTGCTGCTGTTGCTGCTGCTGCTGCTGTTGCTGCTGCTTGCTGCTGTTGCTGCTGTTGTTGCTGCATGCCACTGCTACTGCTTTGTTTTTTCAAACTAAGCAGCCCGCGACTTGACGGCTTCTCAGTTTTTAAATCACCTAATGAAAAAAAAAAGATTGTAAAATAATTAATATATAAAAAAAAAATTTATTATGAATTAAAAAAAAAAACTCACCATCCAATTTTGTTTTTTTTGGAATGGGTTTTAAATTTCTTATGCTCCTCACCGAGTTGCATGACTCGCAACTAGATGAGGTGCTGCTACTGGAGCTCGAACTAGAGCTCGAGGAGGAGCTCGACCTCTTCGAGCTTGTCTTCTTATCCGCCGGACGACTGGGCCTAGTAGCCGCTGATGTGCTAGGTCCAGCTGAAGGCCCCTCTCGGCGGGCAGTACTGGACTGAGAGCTTGGCCTCTCTCGGCGGGCAGTGCTGGACGACGAGCTTGGCCTCTCTCGGCGGGCAGTGCTGGGTGAAGAGCTGGGTCTCGTTCGGCGGGCAGGGTTGGGCGAAGAGCTTCCTGGCCTAATCCCTTCATATAATTGCTGCATAGCAGCAAGTGGTGGCAGCGATGGCACTAAAAAAAAAATTTTTTTAAAAATTATTTTTTTTTTAATTTTTGAATTATGAAAAAATGAAAATAATTATTTTCTTACGTGTATTTATTGCCTCCATGGCCCAGGAGACATGCTCCAACATCATAAGTAATGTTGGAGCGTTGGCAATTAGCCAACGAATCCTATGTTGCATCGTTCTGATGCTATTCCTACTGCTGCTGCTGCTGCTGCTGCTGCTGCTGCTGCGACTTCCCGTAGTCCTCTTGGCTGACATTTTACTGCAGGTTAAATTTTGAAACCGAAAATTGTACTGACTAACCGTAGCCTACGGTGGGCTATTTATTGCGAAAACAGCAGCTTCCCTTTCCACAGCATTTTTTCTAAAGTCCTGTGATTGGTGTAAAAGTTTTCTCTCCTAATTTTTGAAAAACACACCTCCTCACAGCTATCGAGGGTGAAAAGCCTTACGATTCGTGAAAAAATTTCCCTCACCAATTTTGAAAAACTAGTGTCCACCTCCTTTTAGTACACTCCCTTTTATTTGGAATCTCGACTGTGAGAATGTGAGATTATCCTCTTCTCATAAAAAAATCTTGGAGAAAATCTCACTCTGAATTTATTTAGGACTTCTAAGAAAATTGATGTATATCGGTGCGAAAGGCATATATCTGTGCGTTCCCTACAAAACCCAATCGGTTATCTCTGCAAATGATTTTTAAACAGCAGTGTTGTCTCTGGAAACTTATCGCAGTCGAAAGGAAAAACACATATCGCTGGAAGCTGTATACATCTGCGTGGGATAGTTTGTATACGTATCCCAGAATTATCAACGCGAAGTTTGTATAAGGAGCATTTCTCGCATACATTCCGTAAAGTAGAGGAAAACACCTATGCGCGGGTCTTCGTCCTTATCTGCGTGAGAATCGTATTGGAAATGTGAGGGATAGTACCTATGCAATCTGTCCGCGCAGACGGGGGACTAACTTATCGCAGTCCCAGAATTATCAACGCGAAGTTTGTATAAGGAGCATTTCTCGCATACATTCCGTAAAGTAGAGGAAAACACCTATGCGCGGGTCTTCGTCCTTATCTGCGTGAGAATCGTATTGGAAATGTGAGGGATAGTACCTATGCAATCTGTCCGCGCAGACGGGGGACTAACTATCGGTCGGGCACATGTCGCTAACTATACATCTGCACGCCAGAATTATCAACGCGAAGTTTGTATAAGGAGCATTTCTCGCATACATTCCGTAAAGTTGAGGAAAACACCTATGCGCGGGTCTTCGTCCTTATCTGCGTGAGAATCGTATTGGAAATGTGAGGGATAGTACCTATGCAATCTGTCCGCGCAGACGGGGGACTAACTTATCGCAGTCGAAAGGAAAAAAAAACACATGTCGCTGGAAGCTGTATACATCTGCGTGGGATAGTTTGTATACGTATCCCAGAATTATCAACGCGAAGTTTGTATAAGGAGCATTTCTCGCATACATTCCGTATAGTTGAGGAAAACACCTATGCGCGGGTCGTCGTCTCTACCTGCGCGAAGGAGGAGGAGCATGAACCCACCACTAAATTTTTTTCGGGACACGGAGAAGGAAAGATTGGGACTTATACATACTACGGTTACTGGCTCACTTTTGAGGGGGAAGAATTCTCGGTCGCTAGGGGAGGGAAGGAGGGATCGACACTCCCTCTATCTAAAAATACACAGCTCGGATTCTGGCTCACTTCGAGAGGGGGAAGAATTCTCGGTCGCTTGGGGAGAAAAGGGAGGGATTGACAATCCCTCCATTTAAAATACACTGCTCGGATTCTGGCTCACACTGAGAGAGGAGGGGGTGAGCCAGAATCCGCATGAGCCAGTATGCCTATAGCCTATATCTACTTCGAGGAGCTCGCTCACGTTGGCACGAATATGCATGTAGCTTTTAAAAAATAAAATGTACAAGATCCACGCGTTCTGAGGCATTTTTGGCAGAATGCGAGTGTCTACAGTATAGACTTTGCGCTTACAAACATCATTCTCACGCCAGTTTTAACTACAATTTATATAGTTGACTCCTAGCTATATGCAAGTAGCTTTTATAAAAATAATACACTCATACAAATCCACGCTGAAGAAAAGATGTCGCTCCTTAAACTCGAAAGTATTAGGGTCCACGACAAGATGGCGGCCAAGTAA
>NW_022279722.1:0-35052 GCF_009193385.2 Nasonia vitripennis
TCTCACGCCAGTTGTAACTACAATTTTATAGTTGACTCCTCGCAAATGCGAGTAGCTTTTATAAAATAATAATGTACAAGATCCACGCATTCTGAGGCATTTTTTGGGCAGAATGCGAGGGTCGAAAGTCTGAACTTTGGCTTAGAAACATCTCTCACGCCAGTTGTAACCACAATTTTATAGTTGACTCCTAGTTATATACAAGTTGCTTTTATAAAAATAATACACATACGATCCACGCTGAGAAAAGATGTCGCTCCTTAAACTCAAAAATATTAGGGTCCACGACAAGATGGCGGCCACAGTAAGGCATTTTTTGGCAGAATGCGAGTGTCTAAAGTATGGACTGGCTTACAAACATCTCTCACGTCACCCAGTTGTAACTACAATTTTATAGTTGACTCCTCGCTAAATGCGAGTAGCTTTTATAAAAATAATATGTACAAGATCCACGCATTCTGAGGCATTTTTTGGGCAGAATGCGAGGGTCGAAAGTCTAGACTTTGGCTTACTGGCATCTCTCACGCCAGTTGTAACCACAATTTTATAGTTGACTCCTAGTTATATACAAGTTGCTTTATAAAAATAATACACATACGATCCACGCTGAGGAAAAGATGTCGCTCCTTAAACTCAAAAGTATTAGGGTCCACGACAAGATGGCGGCCACAGTAAGGCATTTTTTGGCAGAATGCGAGTGTCTAAAGTATGGACTGGCTTACAAACATCTCTCACGCCAGTTGTAACTACAATTTTATAGTTGACTCCTCGCTAAATGCGAGTAGCTTTTATAAAAATAATATGTACAAGATCCACGCATTCTGAGGCATTTTTGGCAGAATGCGAGGGTCGAAAGTCTAGACTTTGGCTTAGAAACATCTCTCACGCCAGTTGTAACCACAATTTTATAGTTGACTCCTAGTTATATACAAGTTGCTTTTATAAAAATAATACACATACGATCCACGCTGAGGAAAAGATGTCGCTCCTTAAACTCAAAAGTATTAGGGTCCACGACAAGATGGCGGCCACAGTAAGGCATTTTTTGGCAGAATGCGAGTGTCTAAAGTATGGACTGGCTTACAAACATCTCTCACGCCAGTTGTAACTACAATTTTATAGTTGACTCCTCGCTAAATGCAAGTAGCTTTTATAAAAATAATATGTACAAGATCCACGCATTCTGAGGCATTTTTTGGCAGAATGCGAGGGTCGAAAGTCTAGACTTTGGCTTAGAAACATCTCTCACGCCAGTTGTAACCACAATTTTATAGTTGACTCCTAGTTATATACATTGCTTATAAAAATTACACATACGATCCACGCTGAGGAAAAGATGTCGCTCCTTAAACTCAAAAGTATTAGGGTCCACGACAAGATGGCGGCCACAGTAAGGCATTTTTTGGCAGAATGCGAGTGTCTAAAGTATGGACTTTACTGGCTTACAAACATCTCTCACGCCAGTTGTAAACTACAATTTATAGTTGACTCCTAGTTATATACAAGTTGCTTTTATAAAAATAATACACATACGATCCACGCTGAGGAAAAGATGTCGCTCCTTAAACTCAAAAGTATTAGGGTCCACGACAAGATGGCGGCCACAGTAAGGCATTTTTTGGCAGAATGCGAGTGTCTAAAGTATGGACTGGCTTACAAACATCTCTCACGCCAGTTGTAACTACAATTTTATAGTTGACTCCTCGCTAAATGCGAGTAGCTTTTATAAAAATAATATGTACAAGATCCACGCATTCTGAGGCATTTTTTGGCAGAATGCGAGGGTCGAAAGTCTAGACTTTGGCTTAGAAACATCTCTCACGCCAGTTGTAACCACAATTTTATAGTTGACTCCTAGTTATATACAAGTTGCTTTTATAAAAATAATACACATACGATCCACGCTGAGGAAAAGATGTCGCTCCTTAAACTCAAAAGTATTAGGGTCCACGACAAGATGGCGGCCACAGTAAGGCATTTTTTGGCAGAATGCGAGTGTCTAAAGTATGGACTGGCTTACAAACATCTCTCACGCCAGTTGTAACTACAATTTTATAGTTGACTCCTCGCTAAATGCGAGTAGCTTTTATAAAAATAATATGTACAAGATCCACGCATTCTGAGGCATTTTTTGGCAGAATGCGAGGGTCGAAAGTCTAGACTTTGGCTTAGAAACATCTCTCACGCCAGTTGTAACCACAATTTTATAGTTGACTCCTAGTTATATACAAGTTGCTTTTATAAAAATAATACACATACGATCCACGCTGAGGAAAAGATGTCGCTCCTTAAACTCAAAAGTATTAGGGTCCACGACAAGATGGCGGCCACAGTAAGGCATTTTTTGGCAGAATGCGAGTGTCTAAAGTATGGACTGGCTTACAAACATCTCTCACGCCAGTTGTAACTACAATTTTATAGTTGACTCCTCGCTAAATGCGAGTAGCTTTTATAAAAATAATATGTACAAGATCCACGCATTCTGAGGCATTTTTTGGCAGAATGCGAGGGTCGAAAGTCTAGACTTTGGCTTAGAAACATCTCTCACGCCAGTTGTAACCACAATTTTATAGTTGACTCCTAGTTATATACAAGTTGCTTTTATAAAAATAATACACATACGATCCACGCTGAGGAAAAGATGTCGCTCCTTAAACTCAAAAGTATTAGGGTCCACGACAAGATGGCGGCCACAGTAAGGCATTTTTTGGCAGAATGCGAGTGTCTAAAGTATGGACTGGCTTACAAACATCTCTCACGCCAGTTGTAACTACAATTTTATAGTTGACTCCTCGCTAAATGCGAGTAGCTTTTATAAAAATAATATGTACAAGATCCACGCATTCTGAGGCATTTTTTGGCAGAATGCGAGGGTCGAAAGTCTAGACTTTGGCTTAGAAACATCTCTCACGCCAGTTGTAACCACAATTTTATAGTTGACTCCTAGTTATATACAAGTTGCTTTTATAAAAATAATACACATACGATCCACGCTGAGGAAAAGATGTCGCTCCTTAAACTCAAAAGTATTAGGGTCCACGACAAGATGGCGGCCACAGTAAGGCATTTTTTGGCAGAATGCGAGTGTCTAAAGTATGGACTGGCTTACAAACATCTCTCACGCCAGTTGTAACTACAATTTTATAGTTGACTCCTCGCTAAATGCGAGTAGCTTTTATAAAAATAATATGTACAAGATCCACGCATTCTGAGGCATTTTTTGGCAGAATGCGAGGGTCGAAAGTCTAGACTTTGGCTTAGAAACATCTCTCACGCCAGTTGTAACCACAATTTTATAGTTGACTCCTAGTTATATACAAGTTGCTTTATAAAAATAATACACATACGATCCACGCTGAGGAAAAGATGTCGCTCCTTAAACTCAAAAGTATTAGGGTCCACGACAAGATGGCGGCCACAGTAAGGCATTTTTTGGCAGAATGCGAGTGTCTAAAGTATGGACTGGCTTACAAACATCTCTCACGCCAGTTGTAACTACAATTTTATAGTTGACTCCTCGCTAAATGCGAGTAGCTTTTATAAAAATAATATGTACAAGATCCACGCATTCTGAGGCATTTTTTGGCAGAATGCGAGGGTCGAAAGTCTAGACTTTGGCTTAGAAACATCTCTCACGCCAGTTGTAACCACAATTTTATAGTTGACTCCTAGTTATATACAAGTTGCTTTTATAAAAATAATACACATACGATCCACGCTGAGGAAAAGATGTCGCTCCTTAAACTCAAAAGTATTAGGGTCCACGACAAGATGGCGGCCACAGTAAGGCATTTTTTGGCAGAATGCGAGTGTCTAAAGTATGGACTGGCTTACAAACATCTCTCACGCCAGTTGTAACTACAATTTTATAGTTGACTCCTCGCTAAATGCGAGTAGCTTTTATAAAAATAATATGTACAAGATCCACGCATTCTGAGGCATTTTTTGGCAGAATGCGAGGGTCGAAAGTCTAGACTTTGGCTTAGAAACATCTCTCACGCCAGTTGTAACCACAATTTTATAGTTGACTCCTAGTTATATACAAGTTGCTTTTATAAAAATAATACACATACGATCCACGCTGAGGAAAAGATGTCGCTCCTTAAACTCAAAAGTATTAGGGTCCACGACAAGATGGCGGCCACAGTAAGGCATTTTTTGGCAGAATGCGAGTGTCTAAAGTATGGACTGGCTTACAAACATCTCTCACGCCAGTTGTAACTACAATTTTATAGTTGACTCCTCGCTAAATGCGAGTAGCTTTTATAAAAATAATATGTACAAGATCCACGCATTCTGAGGCATTTTTTGGCAGAATGCGAGGGTCGAAAGTCTAGACTTTGGCTTAGAAACATCTCTCACGCCAGTTGTAACCACAATTTTATAGTTGACTCCTAGTTATATACAAGTTGCTTTTATAAAAATAATACACATACGATCCACGCTGAGGAAAAGATGTCGCTCCTTAAACTCAAAAGTATTAGGGTCCACGACAAGATGGCGGCCACAGTAAGGCATTTTTTGGCAGAATGCGAGTGTCTAAAGTATGGACTGGCTTACAAACATCTCTCACGCCAGTTGTAACTACAATTTTATAGTTGACTCCTCGCTAAATGCGAGTAGCTTTTATAAAAATAATATGTACAAGATCCACGCATTCTGAGGCATTTTTTGGCAGAATGCGAGGGTCGAAAGTCTAGACTTTGGCTTAGAAACATCTCTCACGCCAGTTGTAACCACAATTTTATAGTTGACTCCTAGTTATATACAAGTTGCTTTTATAAAAATAATACACATACGATCCACGCTGAGGAAAAGATGTCGCTCCTTAAACTCAAAAGTATTAGGGTCCACGACAAGATGGCGGCCACAGTAAGGCATTTTTTGGCAGAATGCGAGTGTCTAAAGTATGGACTGGCTTACAAACATCTCTCACGCCAGTTGTAACTACAATTTTATAGTTGACTCCTCGCTAAATGCGAGTAGCTTTTATAAAAATAATATGTACAAGATCCACGCATTCTGAGGCATTTTTTGGCAGAATGCGAGGGTCGAAAGTCTAGACTTTGGCTTAGAAACATCTCTCACGCCAGTTGTAACCACAATTTTATAGTTGACTCCTAGTTATATACAAGTTGCTTTTATAAAAATAATACACATACGATCCACGCTGAGGAAAAGATGTCGCTCCTTAAACTCAAAAGTATTAGGGTCCACGACAAGATGGCGGCCACAGTAAGGCATTTTTTGGCAGAATGCGAGTGTCTAAAGTATGGACTGGCTTACAAACATCTCTCACGCCAGTTGTAACTACAATTTTATAGTTGACTCCTCGCTAAATGCGAGTAGCTTTTATAAAAATAATATGTACAAGATCCACGCATTCTGAGGCATTTTTTGGCAGAATGCGAGGGTCGAAAGTCTAGACTTTGGCTTAGAAACATCTCTCACGCCAGTTGTAACCACAATTTTATAGTTGACTCCTAGTTATATACAAGTTGCTTTTATAAAAATAATACACATACGATCCACGCTGAGGAAAAGATGTCGCTCCTTAAACTCAAAAGTATTAGGGTCCACGACAAGATGGCGGCCACAGTAAGGCATTTTTTGGCAGAATGCGAGTGTCTAAAGTATGGACTGGCTTACAAACATCTCTCACGCCAGTTGTAACTACAATTTTATAGTTGACTCCTCGCTAAATGCGAGTAGCTTTTATAAAAATAATATGTACAAGATCCACGCATTCTGAGGCATTTTTTGGCAGAATGCGAGGGTCGAAAGTCTAGACTTTGGCTTAGAAACATCTCTCACGCCAGTTGTAACCACAATTTTATAGTTGACTCCTAGTTATATACAAGTTGCTTTTATAAAAATAATACACATACGATCCACGCTGAGGAAAAGATGTCGCTCCTTAAACTCAAAAGTATTAGGGTCCACGACAAGATGGCGGCCACAGTAAGGCATTTTTTGGCAGAATGCGAGTGTCTAAAGTATGGACTGGCTTACAAACATCTCTCACGCCAGTTGTAACTACAATTTTATAGTTGACTCCTAGTTATATACAAGTTGCTTTATAAAAATAATACACATACGATCCACGCTGAGGAAAAGATGTCGCTCCTTAAACTCAAAAGTATTAGGGTCCACGACAAGATGGCGGCCACAGTAAGGCATTTTTTGGCAGAATGCGAGTGTCTAAAGTATGGACTGGCTTACAAACATCTCTCACGCCAGTTGTAACTACAATTTTATAGTTGACTCCTCGCTAAATGCGAGTAGCTTTTATAAAAATAATATGTACAAGATCCACGCATTCTGAGGCATTTTTTGGCAGAATGCGAGGGTCGAAAGTCTAGACTTTGGCTTAGAAACATCTCTCACGCCAGTTGTAACCACAATTTTATAGTTGACTCCTAGTTATATACAAGTTGCTTTTATAAAAATAATACACATACGATCCACGCTGAGGAAAAGATGTCGCTCCTTAAACTCAAAAGTATTAGGGTCCACGACAAGATGGCGGCCACAGTAAGGCATTTTTTGGCAGAATGCGAGTGTCTAAAGTATGGACTGGCTTACAAACATCTCTCACGCCAGTTGTAACTACAATTTTATAGTTGACTCCTCGCTAAATGCGAGTAGCTTTTATAAAAATAATATGTACAAGATCCACGCATTCTGAGGCATTTTTTGGCAGAATGCGAGGGTCGAAAGTCTAGACTTTGGCTTAGAAACATCTCTCACGCCAGTTGTAACCACAATTTTATAGTTGACTCCTAGTTATATACAAGTTGCTTTTATAAAAATAATACACATACGATCCACGCTGAGGAAAAGATGTCGCTCCTTAAACTCAAAAGTATTAGGGTCCACGACAAGATGGCGGCCACAGTAAGGCATTTTTTGGCAGAATGCGAGTGTCTAAAGTATGGACTGGCTTACAAACATCTCTCACGCCAGTTGTAACTACAATTTTATAGTTGACTCCTCGCTAAATGCGAGTAGCTTTTATAAAAATAATATGTACAAGATCCACGCATTCTGAGGCATTTTTTGGCAGAATGCGAGGGTCGAAAGTCTAGACTTTGGCTTAGAAACATCTCTCACGCCAGTTGTAACCACAATTTTATAGTTGACTCCTAGTTATATACAAGTTGCTTTTATAAAAATAATACACATACGATCCACGCTGAGGAAAAGATGTCGCTCCTTAAACTCAAAAGTATTAGGGTCCACGACAAGATGGCGGCCACAGTAAGGCATTTTTTGGCAGAATGCGAGTGTCTAAAGTATGGACTGGCTTACAAACATCTCTCACGCCAGTTGTAACTACAATTTTATAGTTGACTCCTCGCTAAATGCGAGTAGCTTTTATAAAAATAATATGTACAAGATCCACGCATTCTGAGGCATTTTTTGGCAGAATGCGAGGGTCGAAAGTCTAGACTTTGGCTTAGAAACATCTCTCACGCCAGTTGTAACCACAATTTTATAGTTGACTCCTAGTTATATACAAGTTGCTTTTATAAAAATAATACACATACGATCCACGCTGAGGAAAAGATGTCGCTCCTTAAACTCAAAAGTATTAGGGTCCACGACAAGATGGCGGCCACAGTAAGGCATTTTTTGGCAGAATGCGAGTGTCTAAAGTATGGACTGGCTTACAAACATCTCTCACGCCAGTTGTAACTACAATTTTATAGTTGACTCCTCGCTAAATGCGAGTAGCTTTTATAAAAATAATATGTACAAGATCCACGCATTCTGAGGCATTTTTTGGCAGAATGCGAGGGTCGAAAGTCTAGACTTTGGCTTAGAAACATCTCTCACGCCAGTTGTAACCACAATTTTATAGTTGACTCCTAGTTATATACAAGTTGCTTTTATAAAAATAATACACATACGATCCACGCTGAGGAAAAGATGTCGCTCCTTAAACTCAAAAGTATTAGGGTCCACGACAAGATGGCGGCCACAGTAAGGCATTTTTTGGCAGAATGCGAGTGTCTAAAGTATGGACTGGCTTACAAACATCTCTCACGCCAGTTGTAACTACAATTTTATAGTTGACTCCTCGCTAAATGCGAGTAGCTTTTATAAAAATAATATGTACAAGATCCACGCATTCTGAGGCATTTTTTGGCAGAATGCGAGGGTCGAAAGTCTAGACTTTGGCTTAGAAACATCTCTCACGCCAGTTGTAACCACAATTTTATAGTTGACTCCTAGTTATATACAAGTTGCTTTTATAAAAATAATACACATACGATCCACGCTGAGGAAAAGATGTCGCTCCTTAAACTCAAAAGTATTAGGGTCCACGACAAGATGGCGGCCACAGTAAGGCATTTTTTGGCAGAATGCGAGTGTCTAAAGTATGGACTGGCTTACAAACATCTCTCACGCCAGTTGTAACTACAATTTTATAGTTGACTCCTCGCTAAATGCGAGTAGCTTTTATAAAAATAATATGTACAAGATCCACGCATTCTGAGGCATTTTTTGGCAGAATGCGAGGGTCGAAAGTCTAGACTTTGGCTTAGAAACATCTCTCACGCCAGTTGTAACCACAATTTTATAGTTGACTCCTAGTTATATACAAGTTGCTTTATAAAAATAATACACATACGATCCACGCTGAGGAAAAGATGTCGCTCCTTAAACTCAAAAGTATTAGGGTCCACGACAAGATGGCGGCCACAGTAAGGCATTTTTTGGCAGAATGCGAGTGTCTAAAGTATGGACTGGCTTACAAACATCTCTCACGCCAGTTGTAACTACAATTTTATAGTTGACTCCTCGCTAAATGCGAGTAGCTTTTATAAAAATAATATGTACAAGATCCACGCATTCTGAGGCATTTTTTGGCAGAATGCGAGGGTCGAAAGTCTAGACTTTGGCTTAGAAACATCTCTCACGCCAGTTGTAACCACAATTTTATAGTTGACTCCTAGTTATATACAAGTTGCTTTTATAAAAATAATACACATACGATCCACGCTGAGGAAAAGATGTCGCTCCTTAAACTCAAAAGTATTAGGGTCCACGACAAGATGGCGGCCACAGTAAGGCATTTTTTGGCAGAATGCGAGTGTCTAAAGTATGGACTGGCTTACAAACATCTCTCACGCCAGTTGTAACTACAATTTTATAGTTGACTCCTCGCTAAATGCGAGTAGCTTTTATAAAAATAATATGTACAAGATCCACGCATTCTGAGGCATTTTTTGGCAGAATGCGAGGGTCGAAAGTCTAGACTTTGGCTTAGAAACATCTCTCACGCCAGTTGTAACCACAATTTTATAGTTGACTCCTAGTTATATACAAGTTGCTTTTATAAAAATAATACACATACGATCCACGCTGAGGAAAAGATGTCGCTCCTTAAACTCAAAAGTATTAGGGTCCACGACAAGATGGCGGCCACAGTAAGGCATTTTTTGGCAGAATGCGAGTGTCTAAAGTATGGACTGGCTTACAAACATCTCTCACGCCAGTTGTAACTACAATTTTATAGTTGACTCCTCGCTAAATGCGAGTAGCTTTTATAAAAATAATATGTACAAGATCCACGCATTCTGAGGCATTTTTTGGCAGAATGCGAGGGTCGAAAGTCTAGACTTTGGCTTAGAAACATCTCTCACGCCAGTTGTAACCACAATTTTATAGTTGACTCCTAGTTATATACAAGTTGCTTTTATAAAAATAATACACATACGATCCACGCTGAGGAAAAGATGTCGCTCCTTAAACTCAAAAGTATTAGGGTCCACGACAAGATGGCGGCCACAGTAAGGCATTTTTTGGCAGAATGCGAGTGTCTAAAGTATGGACTGGCTTACAAACATCTCTCACGCCAGTTGTAACTACAATTTTATAGTTGACTCCTCGCTAAATGCGAGTAGCTTTTATAAAAATAATATGTACAAGATCCACGCATTCTGAGGCATTTTTTGGCAGAATGCGAGGGTCGAAAGTCTAGACTTTGGCTTACTAGCATCTCTCACGCCAGTTGTAACTACAATTTTATAGTTGACTCGTCGCTAAATGCGAGTAGCTTTTATAAAAATAATATGTACAAGATCCACGCATTCTGAGGCATTTTTTGGCAGAATGCGAGGGTCGAAAGTCTAGACTTTGGCTTAGAAACATCTCTCACGCCAGTTGTAACCACAATTTTATAGTTGACTCCTAGTTATATACAAGTTGCTTTTATAAAAATAATACACATACGATCCACGCTGAGGAAAAGATGTCGCTCCTTAAACTCAAAAGTATTAGGGTCCACGACAAGATGGCGGCCACAGTAAGGCATTTTTTGGCAGAATGCGAGTGTCTAAAGTATGGACTGGCTTACAAACATCTCTCACGCCAGTTGTAACTACAATTTTATAGTTGACTCCTCGCTAAATGCGAGTAGCTTTTATAAAAATAATATGTACAAGATCCACGCATTCTGAGGCATTTTTTGGCAGAATGCGAGGGTCGAAAGTCTAGACTTTGGCTTAGAAACATCTCTCACGCCAGTTGTAACCACAATTTTATAGTTGACTCCTAGTTATATACAAGTTGCTTTTATAAAAATAATACACATACGATCCACGCTGAGGAAAAGATGTCGCTCCTTAAACTCAAAAGTATTAGGGTCCACGACAAGATGGCGGCCACAGTAAGGCATTTTTTGGCAGAATGCGAGTGTCTAAAGTATGGACTGGCTTACAAACATCTCTCACGCCAGTTGTAACTACAATTTTATAGTTGACTCCTCGCTAAATGCGAGTAGCTTTTATAAAAATAATATGTACAAGATCCACGCATTCTGAGGCATTTTTTGGCAGAATGCGAGGGTCGAAAGTCTAGACTTTGGCTTAGAAACATCTCTCACGCCAGTTGTAACCACAATTTTATAGTTGACTCCTAGTTATATACAAGTTGCTTTTATAAAAATAATACACATACGATCCACGCTGAGGAAAAGATGTCGCTCCTTAAACTCAAAAGTATTAGGGTCCACGACAAGATGGCGGCCACAGTAAGGCATTTTTTGGCAGAATGCGAGTGTCTAAAGTATGGACTGGCTTACAAACATCTCTCACGCCAGTTGTAACTACAATTTTATAGTTGACTCCTCGCTAAATGCGAGTAGCTTTTATAAAAATAATATGTACAAGATCCACGCATTCTGAGGCATTTTTTGGCAGAATGCGAGGGTCGAAAGTCTAGACTTTGGCTTAGAAACATCTCTCACGCCAGTTGTAACCACAATTTTATAGTTGACTCCTAGTTATATACAAGTTGCTTTTATAAAAATAATACACATACGATCCACGCTGAGGAAAAGATGTCGCTCCTTAAACTCAAAAGTATTAGGGTCCACGACAAGATGGCGGCCACAGTAAGGCATTTTTTGGCAGAATGCGAGTGTCTAAAGTATGGACTGGCTTACAAACATCTCTCACGCCAGTTGTAACTACAATTTTATAGTTGACTCCTCGCTAAATGCGAGTAGCTTTTATAAAAATAATATGTACAAGATCCACGCATTCTGAGGCATTTTTTGGCAGAATGCGAGGGTCGAAAGTCTAGACTTTGGCTTAGAAACATCTCTCACGCCAGTTGTAACCACAATTTTATAGTTGACTCCTAGTTATATACAAGTTGCTTTTATAAAAATAATACACATACGATCCACGCTGAGGAAAAGATGTCGCTCCTTAAACTCAAAAGTATTAGGGTCCACGACAAGATGGCGGCCACAGTAAGGCATTTTTTGGCAGAATGCGAGTGTCTAAAGTATGGACTGGCTTACAAACATCTCTCACGCCAGTTGTAACTACAATTTTATAGTTGACTCCTCGCTAAATGCGAGTAGCTTTTATAAAAATAATATGTACAAGATCCACGCATTCTGAGGCATTTTTTGGCAGAATGCGAGGGTCGAAAGTCTAGACTTTGGCTTAGAAACATCTCTCACGCCAGTTGTAACCACAATTTTATAGTTGACTCCTAGTTATATACAAGTTGCTTTTATAAAAATAATACACATACGATCCACGCTGAGGAAAAGATGTCGCTCCTTAAACTCAAAAGTATTAGGGTCCACGACAAGATGGCGGCCACAGTAAGGCATTTTTTGGCAGAATGCGAGTGTCTAAAGTATGGACTGGCTTACAAACATCTCTCACGCCAGTTGTAACTACAATTTTATAGTTGACTCCTCGCTAAATGCGAGTAGCTTTTATAAAAATAATATGTACAAGATCCACGCATTCTGAGGCATTTTTTGGCAGAATGCGAGGGTCGAAAGTCTAGACTTTGGCTTAGAAACATCTCTCACGCCAGTTGTAACCACAATTTTATAGTTGACTCCTAGTTATATACAAGTTGCTTTTATAAAAATAATACACATACGATCCACGCTGAGGAAAAGATGTCGCTCCTTAAACTCAAAAGTATTAGGGTCCACGACAAGATGGCGGCCACAGTAAGGCATTTTTTGGCAGAATGCGAGTGTCTAAAGTATGGACTGGCTTACAAACATCTCTCACGCCAGTTGTAACTACAATTTTATAGTTGACTCCTCGCTAAATGCGAGTAGCTTTTATAAAAATAATATGTACAAGATCCACGCATTCTGAGGCATTTTTTGGCAGAATGCGAGGGTCGAAAGTCTAGACTTTGGCTTAGAAACATCTCTCACGCCAGTTGTAACCACAATTTTATAGTTGACTCCTAGTTATATACAAGTTGCTTTTATAAAAATAATACACATACGATCCACGCTGAGGAAAAGATGTCGCTCCTTAAACTCAAAAGTATTAGGGTCCACGACAAGATGGCGGCCACAGTAAGGCATTTTTTGGCAGAATGCGAGTGTCTAAAGTATGGACTGGCTTACAAACATCTCTCACGCCAGTTGTAACTACAATTTTATAGTTGACTCCTCGCTAAATGCGAGTAGCTTTTATAAAAATAATATGTACAAGATCCACGCATTCTGAGGCATTTTTTGGCAGAATGCGAGGGTCGAAAGTCTAGACTTTGGCTTAGAAACATCTCTCACGCCAGTTGTAACCACAATTTTATAGTTGACTCCTAGTTATATACAAGTTGCTTTTATAAAAATAATACACATACGATCCACGCTGAGGAAAAGATGTCGCTCCTTAAACTCAAAAGTATTAGGGTCCACGACAAGATGGCGGCCACAGTAAGGCATTTTTTGGCAGAATGCGAGTGTCTAAAGTATGGACTGGCTTACAAACATCTCTCACGCCAGTTGTAACTACAATTTTATAGTTGACTCCTCGCTAAATGCGAGTAGCTTTTATAAAAATAATATGTACAAGATCCACGCATTCTGAGGCATTTTTTGGCAGAATGCGAGGGTCGAAAGTCTAGACTTTGGCTTAGAAACATCTCTCACGCCAGTTGTAACCACAATTTTATAGTTGACTCCTAGTTATATACAAGTTGCTTTTATAAAAATAATACACATACGATCCACGCTGAGGAAAAGATGTCGCTCCTTAAACTCAAAAGTATTAGGGTCCACGACAAGATGGCGGCCACAGTAAGGCATTTTTTGGCAGAATGCGAGTGTCTAAAGTATGGACTGGCTTACAAACATCTCTCACGCCAGTTGTAACTACAATTTTATAGTTGACTCCTCGCTAAATGCGAGTAGCTTTTATAAAAATAATATGTACAAGATCCACGCATTCTGAGGCATTTTTTGGCAGAATGCGAGGGTCGAAAGTCTAGACTTTGGCTTAGAAACATCTCTCACGCCAGTTGTAACCACAATTTTATAGTTGACTCCTAGTTATATACAAGTTGCTTTTATAAAAATAATACACATACGATCCACGCTGAGGAAAAGATGTCGCTCCTTAAACTCAAAAGTATTAGGGTCCACGACAAGATGGCGGCCACAGTAAGGCATTTTTTGGCAGAATGCGAGTGTCTAAAGTATGGACTGGCTTACAAACATCTCTCACGCCAGTTGTAACTACAATTTTATAGTTGACTCCTCGCTAAATGCGAGTAGCTTTTATAAAAATAATATGTACAAGATCCACGCATTCTGAGGCATTTTTTGGCAGAATGCGAGGGTCGAAAGTCTAGACTTTGGCTTAGAAACATCTCTCACGCCAGTTGTAACCACAATTTTATAGTTGACTCCTAGTTATATACAAGTTGCTTTTATAAAAATAATACACATACGATCCACGCTGAGGAAAAGATGTCGCTCCTTAAACTCAAAAGTATTAGGGTCCACGACAAGATGGCGGCCACAGTAAGGCATTTTTTGGCAGAATGCGAGTGTCTAAAGTATGGACTGGCTTACAAACATCTCTCACGCCAGTTGTAACTACAATTTTATAGTTGACTCCTCGCTAAATGCGAGTAGCTTTTATAAAAATAATATGTACAAGATCCACGCATTCTGAGGCATTTTTTGGCAGAATGCGAGGGTCGAAAGTCTAGACTTTGGCTTAGAAACATCTCTCACGCCAGTTGTAACCACAATTTTATAGTTGACTCCTAGTTATATACAAGTTGCTTTTATAAAAATAATACACATACGATCCACGCTGAGGAAAAGATGTCGCTCCTTAAACTCAAAAGTATTAGGGTCCACGACAAGATGGCGGCCACAGTAAGGCATTTTTTGGCAGAATGCGAGTGTCTAAAGTATGGACTGGCTTACAAACATCTCTCACGCCAGTTGTAACTACAATTTTATAGTTGACTCCTCGCTAAATGCGAGTAGCTTTTATAAAAATAATATGTACAAGATCCACGCATTCTGAGGCATTTTTTGGCAGAATGCGAGGGTCGAAAGTCTAGACTTTGGCTTAGAAACATCTCTCACGCCAGTTGTAACCACAATTTTATAGTTGACTCCTAGTTATATACAAGTTGCTTTTATAAAAATAATACACATACGATCCACGCTGAGGAAAAGATGTCGCTCCTTAAACTCAAAAGTATTAGGGTCCACGACAAGATGGCGGCCACAGTAAGGCATTTTTTGGCAGAATGCGAGTGTCTAAAGTATGGACTGGCTTACAAACATCTCTCACGCCAGTTGTAACTACAATTTTATAGTTGACTCCTCGCTAAATGCGAGTAGCTTTTATAAAAATAATATGTACAAGATCCACGCATTCTGAGGCATTTTTTGGCAGAATGCGAGGGTCGAAAGTCTAGACTTTGGCTTAGAAACATCTCTCACGCCAGTTGTAACCACAATTTTATAGTTGACTCCTAGTTATATACAAGTTGCTTTTATAAAAATAATACACATACGATCCACGCTGAGGAAAAGATGTCGCTCCTTAAACTCAAAAGTATTAGGGTCCACGACAAGATGGCGGCCACAGTAAGGCATTTTTTGGCAGAATGCGAGTGTCTAAAGTATGGACTGGCTTACAAACATCTCTCACGCCAGTTGTAACTACAATTTTATAGTTGACTCCTCGCTAAATGCGAGTAGCTTTTATAAAAATAATATGTACAAGATCCACGCATTCTGAGGCATTTTTTGGCAGAATGCGAGGGTCGAAAGTCTAGACTTTGGCTTAGAAACATCTCTCACGCCAGTTGTAACCACAATTTTATAGTTGACTCCTAGTTATATACAAGTTGCTTTTATAAAAATAATACACATACGATCCACGCTGAGGAAAAGATGTCGCTCCTTAAACTCAAAAGTATTAGGGTCCACGACAAGATGGCGGCCACAGTAAGGCATTTTTTGGCAGAATGCGAGTGTCTAAAGTATGGACTGGCTTACAAACATCTCTCACGCCAGTTGTAACTACAATTTTATAGTTGACTCCTCGCTAAATGCGAGTAGCTTTTATAAAAATAATATGTACAAGATCCACGCATTCTGAGGCATTTTTTGGCAGAATGCGAGGGTCGAAAGTCTAGACTTTGGCTTAGAAACATCTCTCACGCCAGTTGTAACCACAATTTTATAGTTGACTCCTAGTTATATACAAGTTGCTTTTATAAAAATAATACACATACGATCCACGCTGAGGAAAAGATGTCGCTCCTTAAACTCAAAAGTATTAGGGTCCACGACAAGATGGCGGCCACAGTAAGGCATTTTTTGGCAGAATGCGAGTGTCTAAAGTATGGACTGGCTTACAAACATCTCTCACGCCAGTTGTAACTACAATTTTATAGTTGACTCCTCGCTAAATGCGAGTAGCTTTTATAAAAATAATATGTACAAGATCCACGCATTCTGAGGCATTTTTTGGCAGAATGCGAGGGTCGAAAGTCTAGACTTTGGCTTAGAAACATCTCTCACGCCAGTTGTAACCACAATTTTATAGTTGACTCCTAGTTATATACAAGTTGCTTTTATAAAAATAATACACATACGATCCACGCTGAGGAAAAGATGTCGCTCCTTAAACTCAAAAGTATTAGGGTCCACGACAAGATGGCGGCCACAGTAAGGCATTTTTTGGCAGAATGCGAGTGTCTAAAGTATGGACTGGCTTACAAACATCTCTCACGCCAGTTGTAACTACAATTTTATAGTTGACTCCTCGCTAAATGCGAGTAGCTTTTATAAAAATAATATGTACAAGATCCACGCATTCTGAGGCATTTTTTGGCAGAATGCGAGGGTCGAAAGTCTAGACTTTGGCTTAGAAACATCTCTCACGCCAGTTGTAACCACAATTTTATAGTTGACTCCTAGTTATATACAAGTTGCTTTTATAAAAATAATACACATACGATCCACGCTGAGGAAAAGATGTCGCTCCTTAAACTCAAAAGTATTAGGGTCCACGACAAGATGGCGGCCACAGTAAGGCATTTTTTGGCAGAATGCGAGTGTCTAAAGTATGGACTGGCTTACAAACATCTCTCACGCCAGTTGTAACTACAATTTTATAGTTGACTCCTCGCTAAATGCGAGTAGCTTTTATAAAAATAATATGTACAAGATCCACGCATTCTGAGGCATTTTTTGGCAGAATGCGAGGGTCGAAAGTCTAGACTTTGGCTTAGAAACATCTCTCACGCCAGTTGTAACCACAATTTTATAGTTGACTCCTAGTTATATACAAGTTGCTTTTATAAAAATAATACACATACGATCCACGCTGAGGAAAAGATGTCGCTCCTTAAACTCAAAAGTATTAGGGTCCACGACAAGATGGCGGCCACAGTAAGGCATTTTTTGGCAGAATGCGAGTGTCTAAAGTATGGACTGGCTTACAAACATCTCTCACGCCAGTTGTAACTACAATTTTATAGTTGACTCCTCGCTAAATGCGAGTAGCTTTTATAAAAATAATATGTACAAGATCCACGCATTCTGAGGCATTTTTTGGCAGAATGCGAGGGTCGAAAGTCTAGACTTTGGCTTAGAAACATCTCTCACGCCAGTTGTAACCACAATTTTATAGTTGACTCCTAGTTATATACAAGTTGCTTTTATAAAAATAATACACATACGATCCACGCTGAGGAAAAGATGTCGCTCCTTAAACTCAAAAGTATTAGGGTCCACGACAAGATGGCGGCCACAGTAAGGCATTTTTTGGCAGAATGCGAGTGTCTAAAGTATGGACTGGCTTACAAACATCTCTCACGCCAGTTGTAACTACAATTTTATAGTTGACTCCTCGCTAAATGCGAGTAGCTTTTATAAAAATAATATGTACAAGATCCACGCATTCTGAGGCATTTTTTGGCAGAATGCGAGGGTCGAAAGTCTAGACTTTGGCTTAGAAACATCTCTCACGCCAGTTGTAACCACAATTTTATAGTTGACTCCTAGTTATATACAAGTTGCTTTTATAAAAATAATACACATACGATCCACGCTGAGGAAAAGATGTCGCTCCTTAAACTCAAAAGTATTAGGGTCCACGACAAGATGGCGGCCACAGTAAGGCATTTTTTGGCAGAATGCGAGTGTCTAAAGTATGGACTGGCTTACAAACATCTCTCACGCCAGTTGTAACTACAATTTTATAGTTGACTCCTCGCTAAATGCGAGTAGCTTTTATAAAAATAATATGTACAAGATCCACGCATTCTGAGGCATTTTTTGGCAGAATGCGAGGGTCGAAAGTCTAGACTTTGGCTTAGAAACATCTCTCACGCCAGTTGTAACCACAATTTTATAGTTGACTCCTAGTTATATACAAGTTGCTTTTATAAAAATAATACACATACGATCCACGCTGAGGAAAAGATGTCGCTCCTTAAACTCAAAAGTATTAGGGTCCACGACAAGATGGCGGCCACAGTAAGGCATTTTTTGGCAGAATGCGAGTGTCTAAAGTATGGACTGGCTTACAAACATCTCTCACGCCAGTTGTAACTACAATTTTATAGTTGACTCCTCGCTAAATGCGAGTAGCTTTTATAAAAATAATATGTACAAGATCCACGCATTCTGAGGCATTTTTTGGCAGAATGCGAGGGTCGAAAGTCTAGACTTTGGCTTAGAAACATCTCTCACGCCAGTTGTAACCACAATTTTATAGTTGACTCCTAGTTATATACAAGTTGCTTTTATAAAAATAATACACATACGATCCACGCTGAGGAAAAGATGTCGCTCCTTAAACTCAAAAGTATTAGGGTCCACGACAAGATGGCGGCCACAGTAAGGCATTTTTTGGCAGAATGCGAGTGTCTAAAGTATGGACTGGCTTACAAACATCTCTCACGCCAGTTGTAACTACAATTTTATAGTTGACTCCTCGCTAAATGCGAGTAGCTTTTATAAAAATAATATGTACAAGATCCACGCATTCTGAGGCATTTTTTGGCAGAATGCGAGGGTCGAAAGTCTAGACTTTGGCTTAGAAACATCTCTCACGCCAGTTGTAACCACAATTTTATAGTTGACTCCTAGTTATATACAAGTTGCTTTTATAAAAATAATACACATACGATCCACGCTGAGGAAAAGATGTCGCTCCTTAAACTCAAAAGTATTAGGGTCCACGACAAGATGGCGGCCACAGTAAGGCATTTTTTGGCAGAATGCGAGTGTCTAAAGTATGGACTGGCTTACAAACATCTCTCACGCCAGTTGTAACTACAATTTTATAGTTGACTCCTCGCTAAATGCGAGTAGCTTTTATAAAAATAATATGTACAAGATCCACGCATTCTGAGGCATTTTTTGGCAGAATGCGAGGGTCGAAAGTCTAGACTTTGGCTTAGAAACATCTCTCACGCCAGTTGTAACCACAATTTTATAGTTGACTCCTAGTTATATACAAGTTGCTTTTATAAAAATAATACACATACGATCCACGCTGAGGAAAAGATGTCGCTCCTTAAACTCAAAAGTATTAGGGTCCACGACAAGATGGCGGCCACAGTAAGGCATTTTTTGGCAGAATGCGAGTGTCTAAAGTATGGACTGGCTTACAAACATCTCTCACGCCAGTTGTAACTACAATTTTATAGTTGACTCCTCGCTAAATGCGAGTAGCTTTTATAAAAATAATATGTACAAGATCCACGCATTCTGAGGCATTTTTTGGCAGAATGCGAGGGTCGAAAGTCTAGACTTTGGCTTAGAAACATCTCTCACGCCAGTTGTAACCACAATTTTATAGTTGACTCCTAGTTATATACAAGTTGCTTTTATAAAAATAATACACATACGATCCACGCTGAGGAAAAGATGTCGCTCCTTAAACTCAAAAGTATTAGGGTCCACGACAAGATGGCGGCCACAGTAAGGCATTTTTTGGCAGAATGCGAGTGTCTAAAGTATGGACTGGCTTACAAACATCTCTCACGCCAGTTGTAACTACAATTTTATAGTTGACTCCTCGCTAAATGCGAGTAGCTTTTATAAAAATAATATGTACAAGATCCACGCATTCTGAGGCATTTTTTGGCAGAATGCGAGGGTCGAAAGTCTAGACTTTGGCTTAGAAACATCTCTCACGCCAGTTGTAACCACAATTTTATAGTTGACTCCTAGTTATATACAAGTTGCTTTTATAAAAATAATACACATACGATCCACGCTGAGGAAAAGATGTCGCTCCTTAAACTCAAAAGTATTAGGGTCCACGACAAGATGGCGGCCACAGTAAGGCATTTTTTGGCAGAATGCGAGTGTCTAAAGTATGGACTGGCTTACAAACATCTCTCACGCCAGTTGTAACTACAATTTTATAGTTGACTCCTCGCTAAATGCGAGTAGCTTTTATAAAAATAATATGTACAAGATCCACGCATTCTGAGGCATTTTTTGGCAGAATGCGAGGGTCGAAAGTCTAGACTTTGGCTTAGAAACATCTCTCACGCCAGTTGTAACCACAATTTTATAGTTGACTCCTAGTTATATACAAGTTGCTTTTATAAAAATAATACACATACGATCCACGCTGAGGAAAAGATGTCGCTCCTTAAACTCAAAAGTATTAGGGTCCACGACAAGATGGCGGCCACAGTAAGGCATTTTTTGGCAGAATGCGAGTGTCTAAAGTATGGACTGGCTTACAAACATCTCTCACGCCAGTTGTAACTACAATTTTATAGTTGACTCCTCGCTAAATGCGAGTAGCTTTTATAAAAATAATATGTACAAGATCCACGCATTCTGAGGCATTTTTTGGCAGAATGCGAGGGTCGAAAGTCTAGACTTTGGCTTAGAAACATCTCTCACGCCAGTTGTAACCACAATTTTATAGTTGACTCCTAGTTATATACAAGTTGCTTTTATAAAAATAATACACATACGATCCACGCTGAGGAAAAGATGTCGCTCCTTAAACTCAAAAGTATTAGGGTCCACGACAAGATGGCGGCCACAGTAAGGCATTTTTTGGCAGAATGCGAGTGTCTAAAGTATGGACTGGCTTACAAACATCTCTCACGCCAGTTGTAACTACAATTTTATAGTTGACTCCTCGCTAAATGCGAGTAGCTTTTATAAAAATAATATGTACAAGATCCACGCATTCTGAGGCATTTTTTGGCAGAATGCGAGGGTCGAAAGTCTAGACTTTGGCTTAGAAACATCTCTCACGCCAGTTGTAACTACAATTTTATAGTTGACTCCTCGCTAAATGCGAGTAGCTTTTATAAAAATAATATGTACAAGATCCACGCATTCTGAGGCATTTTTTGGCAGAATGCGAGGGTCGAAAGTCTAGACTTTGGCTTAGAAACATCTCTCACGCCAGTTGTAACCACAATTTTATAGTTGACTCCTAGTTATATACAAGTTGCTTTTATAAAAATAATACACATACGATCCACGCTGAGGAAAAGATGTCGCTCCTTAAACTCAAAGTATTAGGGTCCACGACAAGATGGCGGCCACAGTAAGGCATTTTTTGGCAGAATGCGAGTGTCTAAAGTATGGACTGGCTTACAAACATCTCTCACGCCAGTTGTAACTACAATTTTATAGTTGACTCCTCGCTAAATGCGAGTAGCTTTTATAAAAATAATATGTACAAGATCCACGCATTCTGAGGCATTTTTTGGCAGAATGCGAGGGTCGAAAGTCTAGACTTTGGCTTAGAAACATCTCTCACGCCAGTTGTAACCACAATTTTATAGTTGACTCCTAGTTATATACAAGTTGCTTTTATAAAAATAATACACATACGATCCACGCTGAGGAAAAGATGTCGCTCCTTAAACTCAAAAGTATTAGGGTCCACGACAAGATGGCGGCCACAGTAAGGCATTTTTTGGCAGAATGCGAGTGTCTAAAGTATGGACTGGCTTACAAACATCTCTCACGCCAGTTGTAACCACAATTTTATAGTTGACTCCTCGCTAAATGCAGTAGCTTTTATAAAAATAATATGTACAAGATCCACGCATTCTGAGGCATTTTTTGGCAGAATGCGAGGGTCGAAAGTCTAGACTTTGGCTTACAAACATCTCTCACGCCAGTTGTAACTACAATTTTATAGTTGACTCCTCGCTAAATGCGAGTAGCTTTTATAAAAATAATATGTACAAGATCCACGCATTCTGAGGCATTTTTGGCAGAATGCGAGGGTCGAAAGTCTAGACTTTGGCTTAGAAACATCTCTCACGCCAGTTGTAACACAATTTTATAGTTGACTCCTAGTTATATACAAGTTGCTTTTATAAAAATAATACACATACGATCCACGCTGAGGAAAAGATGTCGCTCCTTAAACTCAAAAGTATTAGGGTCCACGACAAGATGGCGGCCACAGTAAGGCATTTTTTGGCAGAATGCGAGTGTCTAAAGTATGGACTGGCTTACAAACATCTCTCACGCCAGTTGTAACTACAATTTTATAGTTGACTCCTCGCTAAATGCGAGTAGCTTTTATAAAAATAATATGTACAAGATCCACGCATTCTGAGGCATTTTTTGGCAGAATGCGAGGGTCGAAAGTCTAGACTTTGGCTTAGAAACATCTCTCACGCCAGTTGTAACCACAATTTTATAGTTGACTCCTAGTTATATACAAGTTGCTTTTATAAAAATAATACACATACGATCCACGCTGAGGAAAAGATGTCGCTCCTTAAACTCAAAAGTATTAGGGTCCACGACAAGATGGCGGCCACAGTAAGGCATTTTTTGGCAGAATGCGAGTGTCTAAAGTATGGACTGGCTTACAAACATCTCTCACGCCAGTTGTAACTACAATTTTATAGTTGACTCCTCGCTAAATGCGAGTAGCTTTTATAAAAATAATATGTACAAGATCCACGCATTCTGAGGCATTTTTTGGCAGAATGCGAGGGTCGAAAGTCTAGACTTTGGCTTAGAAACATCTCTCACGCCAGTTGTAACCACAATTTTATAGTTGACTCCTAGTTATATACAAGTTGCTTTTATAAAATAATACACATACGATCCACGCTGAGGAAAAGATGTCGCTCCTTAAACTCAAAAGTATTAGGGTCCACGACAAGATGGCGGCCACAGTAAGGCATTTTTTGGCAGAATGCGAGTGTCTAAAGTATGGACTGGCTTACAAACATCTCTCACGCCAGTTGTAACTACAATTTTATAGTTGACTCCTCGCTAAATGCGAGTAGCTTTTATAAAAATAATATGTACAAGATCCACGCATTCTGAGGCATTTTTTGGCAGAATGCGAGGGTCGAAAGTCTAGACTTTGGCTTAGAAACATCTCTCACGCCAGTTGTAACCACAATTTTATAGTTGACTCCTAGTTATATACAAGTTGCTTTTATAAAAATAATACACATACGATCCACGCTGAGGAAAAGATGTCGCTCCTTAAACTCAAAAGTATTAGGGTCCACGACAAGATGGCGGCCACAGTAAGGCATTTTTTGGCAGAATGCGAGTGTCTAAAGTATGGACTGGCTTACAAACATCTCTCACGCCAGTTGTAACTACAATTTTATAGTTGACTCCTCGCTAAATGCGAGTAGCTTTTATAAAAATAATATGTACAAGATCCACGCATTCTGAGGCATTTTTTGGCAGAATGCGAGGGTCGAAAGTCTAGACTTTGGCTTAGAAACATCTCTCACGCCAGTTGTAACCACAATTTTATAGTTGACTCCTAGTTATATACAAGTTGCTTTTATAAAAATAATACACATACGATCCACGCTGAGGAAAAGATGTCGCTCCTTAAACTCAAAAGTATTAGGGTCCACGACAAGATGGCGGCCACAGTAAGGCATTTTTTGGCAGAATGCGAGTGTCTAAAGTATGGACTGGCTTACAAACATCTCTCACGCCAGTTGTAACTACAATTTTATAGTTGACTCCTCGCTAAATGCGAGTAGCTTTTTATAAAATAATATGTACAAGATCCACGCATTCTGAGGCATTTTTTGGCAGAATGCGAGGGTCGAAAGTCTAGACTTTGGCTTAGAAACATCTCTCACGCCAGTTGTAACCACAATTTTATAGTTGACTCCTAGTTATATACAAGTTGCTTTTATAAAAATAATACACATACGATCCACGCTGAGGAAAAGATGTCGCTCCTTAAACTCAAAAGTATTAGGGTCCACGACAAGATGGCGGCCACAGTAAGGCATTTTTTGGCAGAATGCGAGTGTCTAAAGTATGGACTGGCTTACAAACATCTCTCACGCCAGTTGTAACTACAATTTTATAGTTGACTCCTCGCTAAATGCGAGTAGCTTTTATAAAAATAATATGTACAAGATCCACGCATTCTGAGGCATTTTTTGGCAGAATGCGAGGGTCGAAAGTCTAGACTTTGGCTTAGAAACATCTCTCACGCCAGTTGTAACCACAATTTTATAGTTGACTCCTAGTTATATACAAGTTGCTTTTATAAAAATAATACACATACGATCCACGCTGAGGAAAAGATGTCGCTCCTTAAACTCAAAAGTATTAGGGTCCACGACAAGATGGCGGCCACAGTAAGGCATTTTTTGGCAGAATGCGAGTGTCTAAAGTATGGACTGGCTTACAAACATCTCTCACGCCAGTTGTAACTACAATTTTATAGTTGACTCCTCGCTAAATGCGAGTAGCTTTTATAAAAATAATATGTACAAGATCCACGCATTCTGAGGCATTTTTTGGCAGAATGCGAGGGTCGAAAGTCTAGACTTTGGCTTAGAAACATCTCTCACGCCAGTTGTAACCACAATTTTATAGTTGACTCCTAGTTATATACAAGTTGCTTTTATAAAAATAATACACATACGATCCACGCTGAGGAAAAGATGTCGCTCCTTAAACTCAAAAGTATTAGGGTCCACGACAAGATGGCGGCCACAGTAAGGCATTTTTTGGCAGAATGCGAGTGTCTAAAGTATGGACTGGCTTACAAACATCTCTCACGCCAGTTGTAACTACAATTTTATAGTTGACTCCTCGCTAAATGCGAGTAGCTTTTATAAAAATAATATGTACAAGATCCACGCATTCTGAGGCATTTTTTGGCAGAATGCGAGGGTCGAAAGTCTAGACTTTGGCTTAGAAACATCTCTCACGCCAGTTGTAACCACAATTTTATAGTTGACTCCTAGTTATATACAAGTTGCTTTTATAAAAATAATACACATACGATCCACGCTGAGGAAAAGATGTCGCTCCTTAAACTCAAAAGTATTAGGGTCCACGACAAGATGGCGGCCACAGTAAGGCATTTTTTGGCAGAATGCGAGTGTCTAAAGTATGGACTGGCTTACAAACATCTCTCACGCCAGTTGTAACTACAATTTTATAGTTGACTCCTCGCTAAATGCGAGTAGCTTTTATAAAAATAATATGTACAAGATCCACGCATTCTGAGGCATTTTTTGGCAGAATGCGATGGTCGAAAGTCTAGACTTTGGCTTAGAAACATCTCTCACGCCAGTTGTAACTACAATTTTATAGTTGACTCCTCGCTAAATGCGAGTAGTCAACTATATATGTACAAGATAAATAAAAATAATATGTACAAGATCCACGCATTCTGAGGCATTTTTTGGCAGAATTCGAGTGTCTAAAGTATGGACTGGCTTACAAACATCTCTCACGCCAGTTGTAACTACAATTTTATAGTTGACTCCTCGCTAAATGCGAGTAGCTTTTATAAAAATAATATGTACAAGATCCACGCATTCTGAGGCATTTTTTGGCAGAATGCGAGGGTCGAAAGTCTAGACTTTGGCTTAGAAACATCTCTCACGCCAGTTGTAACCACAATTTTATAGTTGACTCCTAGTTATATACAAGTTGCTTTTATAAAAATAATACACATACCATCCACGCTGAGTAAAAGATGTCGCTCCTTAAACTCAAAAGTATTAGGGTCCACGACAAGATGGCGGCCACAGTAAGGCATTTTTTGGCAGAATGCGAGTGTCTAAAGTATGGACTGGCTTACAAACATCTCTCACGCCAGTTGTAACTACAATTTTATAGTTGACTCCTCGCTAAATGCGAGTAGCTTTTAAAAATAATATGTACAAGATCCACGCATTCTGAGGCATTTTTTGGCAGAATGCGAGGGTCGAAAGTCTAGACTTTGGCTTAGAAACATCTCTCACGCCAGTTGTAACCACAATTTTATAGTTGACTCCTAGTTATATACAAGTTGCTTTTATAAAAATAATACACATACGATCCACGCTGAGAAAAGATGTCGCTCCTTAAACTCAAAAGTATTAGGGTCCACGACAAGATGGCGGCCACAGTAAGGCATTTTTTGGCAGAATGCGAGTGTCTAAAGTATGGACTGGCTTACAAACATCTCTCACGCCAGTTGTAACTACAATTTATAGTTGACTCCTCGCTAAATGCGAGTAGCTTTTATAAAAATAATATGTACAAGATCCACGCATTCTGAGGCATTTTTTGGCAGAATGCGAGGGTCGAAAGTCTAGACTTTGGCTTAGAAACATCTCTCACGCCAGTTGTAACCACAATTTTATAGTTGACTCCTAGTTATATACAAGTTGCTTTTATAAAAATAATACACATACGATCCACGCTGAGGAAAAGATGTCGCTCCTTAAACTCAAAAGTATTAGGGTCCACGACAAGATGGCGGCCACAGTAAGGCATTTTTTGGCAGAATGCGAGTGTCTAAAGTATGGACTGGCTTACAAACATCTCTCACGCCAGTTGTAACTACAATTTTATAGTTGACTCCTCGCTAAATGCGAGTAGCTTTTATAAAAATAATATGTACAAGATCCACGCATTCTGAGGCATTTTTTGGCAGAATGCGAGGGTCGAAAGTCTAGACTTTGGCTTAGAAACATCTCTCACGCCAGTTGTAACCACAATTTTATAGTTGACTCCTAGTTATATACAAGTTGCTTTTATAAAAATAATACACATACGATCCACGCTGAGGAAAAGATGTCGCTCCTTAAACTCAAAAGTATTAGGGTCCACGACAAGATGGCGGCCACAGTAAGGCATTTTTTGGCAGAATGCGAGTGTCTAAAGTATGGACTGGCTTACAAACATCTCTCACGCCAGTTGTAACTACAATTTTATAGTTGACTCCTCGCTAAATGCGAGTAGCTTTTATAAAAATAATATGTACAAGATCCACGCATTCTGAGGCATTTTTTGGCAGAATGCGAGGGTCGAAAGTCTAGACTTTGGCTTAGAAACATCTCTCACGCCAGTTGTAACCACAATTTTATAGTTGACTCCTAGTTATATACAAGTTGCTTTTATAAAAATAATACACATACGATCCACGCTGAGGAAAAGATGTCGCTCCTTAAACTCAAAAGTATTAGGGTCCACGACAAGATGGCGGCCACAGTAAGGCATTTTTTGGCAGAATGCGAGTGTCTAAAGTATGGACTGGCTTACAAACATCTCTCACGCCAGTTGTAACTACAATTTTATAGTTGACTCCTCGCTAAATGCGAGTAGCTTTTATAAAAATAATATGTACAAGATCCACGCATTCTGAGGCATTTTTTGGCAGAATGCGAGGGTCGAAAGTCTAGACTTTGGCTTAGAAACATCTCTCACGCCAGTTGTAACCACAATTTTATAGTTGACTCCTAGTTATATACAAGTTGCTTTTATAAAAATAATACACATACGATCCACGCTGAGGAAAAGATGTCGCTCCTTAAACTCAAAAGTATTAGGGTCCACGACAAGATGGCGGCCACAGTAAGGCATTTTTTGGCAGAATGCGAGTGTCTAAAGTATGGACTGGCTTACAAACATCTCTCACGCCAGTTGTAACTACAATTTTATAGTTGACTCCTCGCTAAATGCGAGTAGCTTTTATAAAAATAATATGTACAAGATCCACGCATTCTGAGGCATTTTTTGGCAGAATGCGAGGGTCGAAAGTCTAGACTTTGGCTTAGAAACATCTCTCACGCCAGTTGTAACCACAATTTTATAGTTGACTCCTAGTTATATACAAGTTGCTTTTATAAAAATAATACACATACGATCCACGCTGAGGAAAAGATGTCGCTCCTTAAACTCAAAAGTATTAGGGTCCACGACAAGATGGCGGCCACAGTAAGGCATTTTTTGGCAGAATGCGAGTGTCTAAAGTATGGACTGGCTTACAAACATCTCTCACGCCAGTTGTAACTACAATTTTATAGTTGACTCCTCGCTAAATGCGAGTAGCTTTTATAAAAATAATATGTACAAGATCCACGCATTCTGAGGCATTTTTTGGCAGAATGCGAGGGTCGAAAGTCTAGACTTTGGCTTAGAAACATCTCTCACGCCAGTTGTAACCACAATTTTATAGTTGACTCCTAGTTATATACAAGTTGCTTTTATAAAAATAATACACATACATCCACGCTGAGGAAAAGATGTCGCTCCTTAAACTCAAAAGTATTAGGGTCCACGACAAGATGGCGGCCACAGTAAGGCATTTTTTGGCAGAATGCGAGTGTCTAAAGTATGGACTGGCTTACAAACATCTCTCACGCCAGTTGTAACTACAATTTTATAGTTGACTCCTCGCTAAATGCGAGTAGCTTTTATAAAAATAATATGTACAAGATCCACGCATTCTGAGGCATTTTTTGGCAGAATGCGAGGGTCGAAAGTCTAGACTTTGGCTTAGAAACATCTCTCACGCCAGTTGTAACCACAATTTTATAGTTGACTCCTAGTTATATACAAGTTGCTTTTATAAAAATAATACACATACGATCCACGCTGAGGAAAAGATGTCGCTCCTTAAACTCAAAAGTATTAGGGTCCACGACAAGATGGCGGCCACAGTAAGGCATTTTTTGGCAGAATGCGAGTGTCTAAAGTATGGACTGGCTTACAAACATCTCTCACGCCAGTTGTAACTACAATTTTATAGTTGACTCCTCGCTAAATGCGAGTAGCTTTTATAAAAATAATATGTACAAGATCCACGCATTCTGAGGCATTTTTTGGCAGAATGCGAGGGTCGAAAGTCTAGACTTTGGCTTAGAAACATCTCTCACGCCAGTTGTAACCACAATTTTATAGTTGACTCCTAGTTATATACAAGTTGCTTTTATAAAAATAATACACATACGATCCACGCTGAGGAAAAGATGTCGCTCCTTAAACTCAAAAGTATTAGGGTCCACGACAAGATGGCGGCCACAGTAAGGCATTTTTTGGCAGAATGCGAGTGTCTAAAGTATGGACTGGCTTACAAACATCTCTCACGCCAGTTGTAACTACAATTTTATAGTTGACTCCTCGCTAAATGCGAGTAGCTTTTATAAAAATAATATGTACAAGATCCACGCATTCTGAGGCATTTTTTGGCAGAATGCGAGGGTCGAAAGTCTAGACTTTGGCTTAGAAACATCTCTCACGCCAGTTGTAACCACAATTTTATAGTTGACTCCTAGTTATATACAAGTTGCTTTTATAAAAATAATACACATACGATCCACGCTGAGGAAAAGATGTCGCTCCTTAAACTCAAAAGTATTAGGGTCCACGACAAGATGGCGGCCACAGTAAGGCATTTTTTGGCAGAATGCGAGTGTCTAAAGTATGGACTGGCTTACAAACATCTCTCACGCCAGTTGTAACTACAATTTTATAGTTGACTCCTCGCTAAATGCGAGTAGCTTTTATAAAAATAATATGTACAAGATCCACGCATTCTGAGGCATTTTTTGGCAGAATGCGAGGGTCGAAAGTCTAGACTTTGGCTTAGAAACATCTCTCACGCCAGTTGTAACCACAATTTTATAGTTGACTCCTAGTTATATACAAGTTGCTTTTATAAAAATAATACACATACGATCCACGCTGAGGAAAAGATGTCGCTCCTTAAACTCAAAAGTATTAGGGTCCACGACAAGATGGCGGCCACAGTAAGGCATTTTTTGGCAGAATGCGAGTGTCTAAAGTATGGACTGGCTTACAAACATCTCTCACGCCAGTTGTAACTACAATTTTATAGTTGACTCCTCGCTAAATGCGAGTAGCTTTTATAAAAATAATATGTACAAGATCCACGCATTCTGAGGCATTTTTTGGCAGAATGCGAGGGTCGAAAGTCTAGACTTTGGCTTAGAAACATCTCTCACGCCAGTTGTAACCACAATTTTATAGTTGACTCCTAGTTATATACAAGTTGCTTTTATAAAAATAATACACATACGATCCACGCTGAGGAAAAGATGTCGCTCCTTAAACTCAAAAGTATTAGGGTCCACGACAAGATGGCGGCCACAGTAAGGCATTTTTTGGCAGAATGCGAGTGTCTAAAGTATGGACTGGCTTACAAACATCTCTCACGCCAGTTGTAACCACAATTTTATAGTTGACTCCTCGCTAAATCCAAGTAGCTTTTATAAAAATAATATGTACAAGATCCACGCATTCTGAGGCATTTTTTGGCAGAATGCGAGGGTCGAAAGTCTAGACTTTGGCTTAGAAACATCTCTCACGCCAGTTGTAACTACAATTTTATAGTTGACTCCTCGCTAAATGCGAGTAGCTTTTATAAAAATAATATGTACAAGATCCACGCATTCTGAGGCATTTTTTGGCAGAATGCGAGGGTCGAAAGTCTAGACTTTGGCTTAGAAACATCTCTCACGCCAGTTGTAACCACAATTTTATAGTTGACTCCTAGTTATATACAAGTTGCTTTTATAAAAATAATACACATACGATCCACGCTGAGGAAAAGATGTCGCTCCTTAAACTCAAAAGTATTAGGGTCCACGACAAGATGGCGGCCACAGTAAGGCATTTTTTGGCAGAATGCGAGTGTCTAAAGTATGGACTGGCTTACAAACATCTCTCACGCCAGTTGTAACTACAATTTTATAGTTGACTCCTCGCTAAATGCGAGTAGCTTTTATAAAAATAATATGTACAAGATCCACGCATTCTGAGGCATTTTTTGGCAGAATGCGAGGGTCGAAAGTCTAGACTTTGGCTTAGAAACATCTCTCACGCCAGTTGTAACCACAATTTTATAGTTGACTCCTAGTTATATACAAGTTGCTTTTATAAAAATAATACACATACGATCCACGCTGAGGAAAAGATGTCGCTCCTTAAACTCAAAAGTATTAGGGTCCACGACAAGATGGCGGCCACAGTAAGGCATTTTTTGGCAGAATGCGAGTGTCTAAAGTATGGACTGGCTTACAAACATCTCTCACGCCAGTTGTAACTACAATTTTATAGTTGACTCCTCGCTAAATGCGAGTAGCTTTTATAAAAATAATATGTACAAGATCCACGCATTCTGAGGCATTTTTTGGCAGAATGCGAGGGTCGAAAGTCTAGACTTTGGCTTACTGGCATCTCTCACGCCAGTTGTAACTACAAGTTTATAGTTGACTCCTAGTTATATACAAGTTGCTTTATAAAAATAATACACATACGATCCACGCTGAGGAAAAGATGTCGCTCCTTAAACTCAAAAGTATTAGGGTCCACGACAAGATGGCGGCCACAGTAAGGCATTTTTTGGCAGAATGCGAGTGTCTAAAGTATGGACTGGCTTACAAACATCTCTCACGCCAGTTGTAACTACAATTTTATAGTTGACTCCTCGCTAAATGCGAGTAGCTTTTATAAAAATAATATGTACAAGATCCACGCATTCTGAGGCATTTTTTGGCAGAATGCGAGGGTCGAAAGTCTAGACTTTGGCTTAGAAACATCTCTCACGCCAGTTGTAACTACAATTTTATAGTTGACTCCTCGCTAAATGCGAGTAGCTTTTATAAAAATAATATGTACAAGATCCACGCATTCTGAGGCATTTTTTGGCAGAATGCGAGGGTCGAAAGTCTAGACTTTGGCTTAGAAAACATCTCTCACGCCAGTTGTAACCACAATTTTATAGTTGACTCCTAGTTATATATACAAGTTGCTTTTTAAAAAATAATACACATACGATCCACGCTGAGGAAAAATGTCGCTCCTTAAACTCAAAAGTATTAGGGTCCACGACAAGATGGCGGCCACAGTAAGGCATTTTTTGGCAGAATGCGAGTGTCTAAAGTATGGACTGGCTTACAAACATCTCTCACGCCAGTTGTAACTACAATTTTATAGTTGACTCCTCGCTAAATGCGAGTAGCTTTTATAAAAATAATATGTACAAGATCCACGCATTCTGAGGCATTTTTTGGCAGAATGCGAGGGTCGAAAGTCTAGACTTTGGCTTAGAAACATCTCTCACGCCAGTTGTAACCACAATTTTATAGTTGACTCCTATTATATACAAGTTGCTTTTATAAAAATAATACACATACGATCCACGCTGAGGAAAAGATGTCGCTCCTTAAACTAAAAAGTATTAGGGTCACGACAAGATGGCGGCACAGTAAGGCATTTTTTGGCAGAATGCGAGTGTCTAAAGTATGGACTGGCTTACAAACATCTCTCACGCCAGTTGTAACTACAATTTTATAGTTGACTCCTCGCTAAATGCGAGTAGCTTTTATAAAAATAATATGTACAAGATCACGCATTCTGAGGCATTTTTTGGCAGAATGCGAGGGTCGAAAGTCTAGACTTTGGCTTACTGGCATCTCTCACGCCAGTTGTAACTACAAGTTTATAGTTGACTCCTAGTTTATACAAGTTGCTTTTTAATAAAATAATACACATACGATCCACGCTGAGGAAAAGATGTCGCTCCTAAAACTCAAAAGTATTAGGGTCCACGACAAGATGGCGGCCACAGTAAGGCATTTTTTGGCAGAATGCGAGTGTCTAAAGTATGGACTGGCTTACAAACATCTCTCACGCCAGTTGTAACACACAATTTTATAGTTGACTCCTCGCTAAATGCGAGTAGCTTTTATAAAAATAATAATGTACAAGATCCACGCATTCTGAGGCATTTTTTGGCAGAATGCGAGGGTCGAAAGTCTAGACTTTGGCTTAGAAACATCTCTCACGCCAGTTGTAACCACAATTTTATAGTTGACTCCTAGTTATATACAAGTTGCTTTTATAAAAATAATACATAACGATCCACGCTGAGGAAAAGATGTCGCTCCTTAAACTCAAAAGTATTAGGGTCCACGACAAGATGGCGGCCACAGTAAGGCATTTTTTGCAGAATGCGAGTGTCTAAAGTATGGACTGGCTTACAAACATCTCTCACCCAGTTGTAACTACAATTTTATAGTTGACTCCTCGCTAAATGCGAGTAGCTTTTATAAAAATAATATGTACAAGATCCACGCATTCTGAGCATTTTTGCAGAATGCGAGGTCGAAAGTCTAGACTTTGGCTTAGAACATCTCTCACGCAGTTGTAACCACAATTTTATAGTTGACTCCTAGTTATATACAATTGCTTTTATAAAATAATACACATACATCCACGCTGAGGAAAGATGTCGCTCCTTAAACTCAAAAGTATTAGGGTCCACGACAAGATGGCGCCACAGTAAGGCATTTTTTGGCAGAATCGAGTGTCTAAAGTATGGACTGGCTTACAAACATCTCTCACGCCAGTTGTAACTACAATTTTATAGTTGACTCCTCGCTAAATGCGAGTAGCTTTTATAAAAATAATATGTACAAGATCCACGCATTCTGAGGCATTTTTTGGCAGAATGTGAGGGTCGAAAGTCTAGACTTTGGCTTAGAAACATCTCTCCGCGCCAGTTGTTAACCACAAGAATTATAGTTGACTCCTAGTTATATACAAGTTGCTTTTATAAAAATAATACACATACCATCCACGCTGAGAAAAGATTCGCTCCTTAAACTCAAAAGTATTAGGGTCCACGACAAGATGCGGCCAAGTAAGGCATTTTTTGGCAGAATGCGAGTGGTCTAAAGTATGGACTGGCTTACAAACATCTCTCACGCAGTTGTAACTACAATTTATTAGTTGACTCCTCGCTAAATCAGTAGCTTTTATAAAAATAATATGTACAGATCCACGCATTCTGAGGCATTTTTTGGCAGAATGCGAGGGTCGAAAGTCTAGACTTTGGCTTAGAAACATCTCTCACGCCAGTTGTAACCACAATTTATAGTTGACTCCTAGTTATATACATGCAGTTGCTTTTATAAAAATAACACATACGATCCACGCTGAGGAAAGATGTCGCTCCTTAAACTCAAAAGTATTAGGGTCCACGACAAGATGGCGGCCACAGTAAGGCATTTTTTGGCAGAATGCGAGTGTCTAAAGTATGGACTGGCTTACAAACATCTCTCACGCCATTGTAACTACAATTTATAGTTGATCCTCGCTAAATGCGAGTAGCTTTTATAAAAATAATATGTACAAGATCCACGCATTCTGAGGCATTTTTTGGCAGAATGCGAGGGTCGAAAGTCTAGACTTTGGCTTAGAAACATCTCTCACGCCAGTTGTAACCACAATTTTATAGTTGACTCCTTTATATACAAGTTGCTTTTATAAAAATAATACATACGATCCACGCTGAGGAAAAGATGTCGCTCCTTAAACTCAAAAGTATTAGGGTCCACGACAAGATGGCGGCCACAGTAAGGCATTTTTTGGCAGAATGCGAGTGTCTAAAGTATGGACTGGCTTACAAACATCTCTCACGCCAGTTGTAACTACAATTTTATAGTTGACTCCTCGCTAAATGCGAGTAGCTTTTATAAAATAATATGTACAAGATCCACGCATTCTGAGGCATTTTTTGGCAGAATGCGAGGGTCGAAAGTCTAGACTTTGGCTTAGAAACATCTCTCACGCCAGTTGTAACCACCATTTTATAGTTGACTCCTAGTTATATACAAGTTGCTTTTATAAAAATAATACACATACATCCGCTGAGGAAAAGATGTCGCTCCTTAAACTCAAAAGTATTAGGGTCCACGACAAGATGGCGGCCACAGTAAGGCATTTTTTGGCAGAATGCGAGTGTCTAAAGTATGGACTGGCTTACAAACATCTCTCACGCCAGTTGTAACTACAATTTTATAGTTGACTCCTCGCTAAATGCGAGTAGCTTTTATAAAAATAATATGTACAGATCCACGCATTCTGAGGCATTTTTTGGCAGAATGTGAGGGTCGAAAGTCTAGACTTTGGCTTAGAACATCTCTCACGCCAGTTGTAACCACAATTTTATAGTTGACTCCTCGCTAAAT
>NW_022279723.1:0-34809 GCF_009193385.2 Nasonia vitripennis
TTTATTTTTATAAAAGCTACTTGTATTAATAGGAGTCAACTATAAAATTGTAGTTACAACTGGCGTGAGAGATGTTTGTAAGCCAAAGTCTAGACTTTCGACCCTGCATTCTGCCAAAAAATTGCCTCAGAATGCTGGATTTTGTACATATTATTTTATAAAAGCAACTTGTATATAGCTAGGAGTCAACTATAAAATTGTGGTTACAACTGGCGTGAGAGATGTTTGTAAGCCAAAGTCTAGACTTTCGACCCTCGCATTCTGCCAAAAAATGCCTCAGAATGCGTGGATCTTGTACATATTATTTTATAAAAAGCTACTTGCATTTAGCGAGGAGTCAACTATAAAATTGTGGTTACAACTGGCGTGAGAGATGTTTGTAAGCAAAGTCTAGACTTTCGACCCTCGCATTCTGCCGAAAAATGCCTTACTATGGCCGCCATCTTCTCGTTGACCCTAATACTTTTGAGTTTAAGGAGCGACATCTTTTCCTCAGCGTGGATCTTATGTGCATTATTATTATAAACGCTACTTGCATATAGCTAGGAGTCAAGTACATAAAATTGTAGTTACAACTGGCGTAAGAGATGCCAGTATGCCAAAGTCTAGACTTTCGACCCTCGCATTCTGCCAAAAAATGCCTCAGAATGCGTGGATCTTGTACATATTATTTTTATAAAAGCTACTTGCATTTAGCGAGGAGTCAACTATAAAATTGTGGTTACAACTGGCGTGAGAGATGTTTGTAAGCCAGTCCATACTTTAGACACTCGCATTCTGCCAAAAAATGCCTTACTGGTGGCCGCCATCTTGTCGTGGACCCTAATACTTTTGAGTTTAAGGAGCGACATCTTTTCCTCAGCGTGGATCGTATGTGTATTATTTTTATAAAAGCAACTTGTATATAGCTAGGAGTCAACTATAAAATTGTAGTTACAACTGGCGTGAAGAGATGTTTGTAAGCCAAGTCTAGACTTTCGACCCTCGCATTCTGCCAAAAAATGCCTCAGAATGGCCGTGGATCTTGTACATATTATTTTTTATAAAAGCTACTTGATTTAGCGTAGGAGTCAACTATAAAATTGTGGTTACAACTGGCGTGAGAGATGTTTGTAAGCCAAAGTCTAGACTTTAGACACTCGCATTCTGCCAAAAATGCCTTACTGTGGCCGCCATCTTGTCGTGGACCCTAATACTTTTGAGTTTAAGGAGCGACATCTTTTCCTCAGCGTGGATCTTATGTGCATTATTTTATAAACGCTACTTGCATATAGCTAGGAGTCAACTATAAAATTGTAGTTACAACTGGCGTAAGAGATGTATGTAGCAAAGTCTAGACTTTCGACCCCGCATTCTGCAAAAAATGCCTCAGAATGCGTGGATCTTGTACATATTATTTTTATAAAAGCTACTTGCATTTAGCGAGGAGTCAACTATAAAATTGTGGTTACAACTGGCGTGAGAGATGTTTGTAAGCCAAAGTCTAGACTTTCGACCCTCGCATTCTGGCCGAAAAATGCCTTACTATGGCCGCCATCTTCTCGTTGACCCTAATACTTTTGAGTTTAAGGAGCGACATCTTTTCCTCAGCGTGGATCTTATGTGCATTATTATTATAAACGCTACTTGCATATAGCTAGGAGTCAGTACATAAAATTGTAGTTACAACTGGCGTAAGAGATGCCAGTATGCCAAAGTCTAGACTTCGACCCGCATTCTGCCAAAAAATGCCTCAGAATGCGTGGATCGTGTACATATTATTTTTATAAAAGCTACTTGCATTTAGCGAGGAGTCAACTATAAATTGTGGTTACAACTGGCGTGAGAGATGTTTGTAAGCCAGTCCATACTTTAGACACTCGCATTCTGCCAAAAATGCCTTACTGTGGCCGCCATCTTGTCGTGGACCCTAATACTTTTGAGTTTAAGGAGCGACATCTTTTCCTCAGCGTGGATCGTATGTGTATTATTTTTATAAAAGCAACTTGTATATAGCTAGGAGTCAACTATAAAATTGTAGTTACAACTGGCGTGAGAGATGTTTGTAAGCCAAAGTCTAGACTTTCGACCCTCGCATTCTGCCAAAAAATGCCTCAGAATGCGTGGATCTTGTACATATTATTTTTATAAAAGCTACTTGCATTTAGCGAGGAGTCAACTATAAAATTGTGTTACAACTGGCGTGAGAGATGTTTGTAAGTCAAAGTCTAGACTTTCGACCCTCGCATTCTGCCGAAAATGCCTTACTATGGCCGCCATCTTCTCGTTGACCCTAATACTTTTGAGTTTAAGGAGCACATCTTTTCTCAGCGTGGATCTTATGTGCATTATTATTATAAACGCTACTTGCATATAGCTAGGAGTCAAGTACATAAAATTGTAGTTACAACTGGCGTAAGAGATGCCAGTATGCCAAAGTCTAGACTTTCGACCCTCGCATTCTGCCAAAAAATGCCTCAGAATGCGTGGATCGTGTACATATTATTTTTATAAAAGCTACTTGCATTTAGCGAGGAGTCAACTATAAAATTGTGGTTACAACTGGCGTGAGAGATGTTTGTAAGCCAGTCCATACTTTAGACACTCGCATTCTGCCAAAAAATGCCTTACTGTGGCCGCCATCTTGTCGTGGACCCTAATACTTTTGAGTTTAAGGAGCGACATCTTTTCCTCAGCGTGGATCGTATGTGTATTATTTTTATAAAAGCAACTTGTATATAACTAGGAGTCAACTATAAAATTGTGTTACAACTGGCGTGAGAGATGTTTGTAAGCCAAAGTCTAGACTTTCGACCCTCGCATTCTGCCAAAAAATGCCTCAGAATGCGTGGATCTTGTACATATTATTTTTATAAAAGCACTTGATTTACTAGGAGTCAACTATAAAATTGTGGTTACAACTGGCGTGAGAGATGTTTGTAAGTCAAAGTCTAGACTTTCGACCCTCGCATTCTGCCGAAAAATGCCTTACTATGGCCGCCATCTTCTCGTTGACCCTAATACTTTTGAGTTTAAGGAGCACATCTTTTCCTCAGCGTGGATCTTATGTGCATTATTTTATAAACGCTACTTGCATATAGCTAGGAGTCAAGTAATAAAATTGTAGTTACAACTGGCGTAAGAGATGCCAGTATGCAAAGTCTAGACTTTCGACCCTCGCATTCTGCCAAAAAATGCCTCAGAATGCGTGGATCGTGTACATATTATTTTTATAAAAGCTACTTGCATTTAGCGAGGAGTCAACTATAAAATTGTGGTTACAACTGGCGTGAGAGATGTTTGTAAGCCAAAGTCTAGACTTTCGACCCTCGCATTCTGCCGAAAAATGCCTTACTATGGCCGCCATCTTCTCGTTGACCCTAATACTTTTGAGTTTAAGGAGCGACATCTTTTCCTCAGCGTGGATCTTATGTGCATTATTATTATAAACGCTACTTGCATATAGCTAGGAGTCAAGTACATAAAATTGTAGTTACAACTGGCGTAAGAGATGCGTATGCCAAAGTCTAGACTTTCGACCCTCGCATTCTGCCAAAAAATGCCTCAGAATGCGTGGATCGTGTACATATTATTTTTATAAAAGCTACTTGCATTTAGCGAGGAGTCAACTATAAAATTGTGGTTACAACTGGCGTGAGAGATGTTTGTAAGCCAGTCCATACTTTAGACACTCGCATTCTGCCAAAAAATGCCTTACTGTGGCCGCCATCTTGTCGTGGACCCTAATACTTTTGAGTTTAAGGAGCGACATCTTTTCCTCAGCGTGGATCGTATGTGTATTATTTTTATAAAAGCAACTTGTATATAGCTAGGAGTCAACTATAAAATTGTAGTTACAACTGGCGTGAGAGATGTTTGTAAGCCAAAGTCTAGACTTTAGACCCTCGCATTCTGCCAAAAAATGCCTCAGAATGCGTGGATCTTGTACATATTATTTTTATAAAAGCTACTTGCATTTAGCGAGGAGTCAACTATAAAATTGTGTTACAACTGGCGTGAGAGATTTTGTAAGCCAAAGTCTAGACTTTAGACACTCGCATTCTGCCAAAAAATGCCTTACTGTGGCCGCCATCTTGTCGTGGACCCTAATACTTTTGAGTTTAAGGAGCGACATCTTTTCCTCAGCGTGGATCGTATGTGTATTATTTTTATAAAAGCAACTTGTATATAGCTAGGAGTCAACTATAAAATTGTGGTTACAACTGGCGTGAGAGATGTTTGTAAGTCAAAGTCTAGACTTTCGACCCTCGCATTCTGCCAAAAAATGCCTCAGAATGCGTGGATCTTGTACATATTATTTTTATAAAAGCTACTTGCATTTAGCGAGGAGTCAACTATAAAATTGTGGTTACAACTGGCGTGAGAGATGTTTGTAAGCAAAGTCTAGACTTTCGACCCTCGCATTCTGCCGAAAAATGCCTTACTATGGCCGCCATCTTCTCGTTGACCCTAATACTTTTGAGTTTAAGGAGCGACATCTTTTCCTCAGCGTGGATCTTATGTGCATTATTATTATAAACGCTACTTGCATATAGCTAGGAGTCAAGTACATAAAATTGTAGTTACAACTGGCGTAAGAGATGCCAGTATGCCAAAGTCTAGACTTTCGACCCTCGCATTCTGCCAAAAAATGCCTCAGAATGCGTGGATCGTGTACATATTATTTTTATAAAAGCTACTTGCATTTAGCGAGGAGTCAACTATAAAATTGTGGTTACAACTGGCGTGAGAGATGTTTGTAAGCCAGTCCATACTTTAGACACTCGCATTCTGCCAAAAAATGCCTTACTGTGGCCGCCATCTTGTCGTGGACCCTAATACTTTTGAGTTTAAGGAGCGACATCTTTTCCTCAGCGTGGATCGTATGTGTATTATTTTTATAAAAGCAACTTGTATATAGCTAGGAGTCAACTATAAAATTGTAGTTACAACTGGCGTGAGAGATGTTTGTAAGCCAAAGTCTAGACTTTCGACCCTCGCATTCTGCCAAAAAATGCCTCAGAATGCGTGGATCTTGTACATATTATTTTTATAAAAGCTACTTGCATTTAGCGAGGAGTCAACTATAAAATTGTAGTTACAACTGGCGTGAGAGATTTTTGTAAGCCAAAGTCTAGACTTTAGACACTCGCATTCTGCCAAAAAATGCCTTACTGTGGCCGCCATCTTGTCGTGGACCCTAATACTTTTGAGTTTAAGGAGCGACATCTTTTCCTCAGCGTGGATCGTATGTGTATTATTTTTATAAAAGCAACTTGTATATAACTAGGAGTCAACTATAAAATTGTGGTTACAACTGGCGTGAGAGATGTTTGTAAGCCAAAGTCTAGACTTTCGACCCTCGCATTCTGCCAAAAAATGCCTCAGAATGCGTGGATCTTGTACATATTATTTTTATAAAAGCAACTTGTATATAACTAGGAGTCAACTATAAAATTGTGGTTACAACTGGCGTGAGAGATGTTTGTAAGTCAAAGTCTAGACTTTCGACCCTCGCATTCTGCCGAAAAATGCCTTACTATGGCCGCCATCTTCTCGTTGACCCTAATACTTTTGAGTTTAAGGAGCAACATCTTTTCCTCAGCGTGGATCTTATGTGCATTATTATTATAAACGCTACTTGCATATAGCTAGGAGTCAAGTACATAAAATTGTAGTTACAACTGGCGTAAGAGATGCCAGTATGCCAAAGTCTAGACTTTCGACCCTCGCATTCTGCCAAAAAATGCCTCAGAATGCGTGGATCGTGTACATATTATTTTTATAAAAGCTACTTGCATTTAGCGAGGAGTCAACTATAAAATTGTGGTTACAACTGGCGTGAGAGATGTTTGTAAGCCAAAGTCTAGACTTTCGACCTCGCATTCTGCAAAAAATGCCTTACTGTGGCCGCCATCTTTCGTGGACCCTAATACTTTTGAGTTTAAGGAGCGACATCTTTTCCTCAGCGTGGATCTTATGTGCATTATTTTATAAAGCAACTTGTATATAGCTAGGAGTCAACATAAAATTGTAGTTACAACTGGCGTGAGAGATGTTGTAAGCCAAAGTCTAGACTTTCGACCCTCGCATTCTGCCAAAAAATGCCTCAGAATGCGTGGATCTTGTACATATTATTTTTATAAAAGCTACTTGCATTTAGCGAGGAGTCAACTATAAAATTGTGGTTACAACTGGCGTGAGAGATGTTTGTAAGCCAGTCCATACTTTAGACACTCGCATTCTGCCAAAAAATGCCTTACTGTGGCCGCCATCTTGTCGTGGACCCTAATACTTTTGAGTTTAAGGAGCGACATCTTTTCCTCAGCGTGGATCGTATGTGTATTATTTTTATAAAAGCAACTTGTATATAACTAGGAGTCAACTATAAAATTGTAGTTACAACTGGCGTGAGAGATGTTTGTAAGCCAAAGTCTAGACTTTCGACCCTCGCATTCTGCCAAAAAATGCCTCAGAATGCGTGGATCTTGTACATATTATTTTTATAAAAGCAACTTGTATATAACTAGGAGTCAACTATAAAATTGTGGTTACAACTGGCGTGAGAGATGTTTGTAAGTCAAAGTCTAGACTTTCGACCCTCGCATTCTGCCGAAAAATGCCTTACTATGGCCGCCATCTTCTCGTTGACCCTAATACTTTTGAGTTTAAGGAGCACATCTTTTCCTCAGCGTGGATCTTATGTGCATTATTATTATAAACGCTACTTGCATATAGCTAGGAGTCAAGTACATAAAATTGTAGTTACAACTGGCGTAAGAGATGCCAGTATGCCAAAGTCTAGACTTTCGACCCTCGCATTCTGCCAAAAAATGCCTCAGAATGCGTGGATCGTGTACATATTATTTTTATAAAAGCTACTTGCATTTAGCGAGGAGTCAACTATAAAATTGTGGTTACAACTGGCGTGAGAGATGTTTGTAAGCCAGTCATACTTTAGACCCTCGCATTCTGCCAAAAATGCCTTACTATGGCCGCCATCTTTCGTGACCCTAATACTTTTGAGTTTAAGGAGCGACATCTTTTCCTCAGCGTGGATCGTATGTGTATTATTTTATAAAGCAACTTGTATATAGCTAGGAGTCAACTATAAAATTGTAGTTACAACTGGCGTGAGAGATGTTGTAAGCCAAAGTCTAGACTTTCGACCCTCGCATTCTGCCAAAAAATGCCTCAGAATGCGTGGATCTTGTACATATTATTTTTATAAAAGCTACTTGCATTTAGCGAGGAGTCAACTATAAAATTGTGGTTACAACTGGCGTGAGAGATGTTTGTAAGCCAGTCCATACTTTAGACACTCGCATTCTGCCAAAAAATGCCTTACTGTGGCCGCCATCTTGTCGTGGACCCTAATACTTTTGAGTTTAAGGAGCGACATCTTTTCCTCAGCGTGGATCGTATGTGTATTATTTTTATAAAAGCAACTTGTATATAGCTAGGAGTCAACTATAAAATTGTAGTTACAACTGGCGTGAGAGATGTTTGTAAGCCAAAGTCTAGACTTTCGACCCTCGCATTCTGCCAAAAAATGCCTCAGAATGCGTGGATCTTGTACATATTATTTTTATAAAAGCTACTTGCATTTAGCGAGGAGTCAACTATAAAATTGTGGTTACAACTGGCGTGAGAGATGTTTGTAAGCCAGTCCATACTTTAGACACTCGCATTCTGCCAAAAAATGCCTTACTGTGGCCGCCATCTTGTCGTGGACCCTAATACTTTTGAGTTTAAGGAGCGACATCTTTTCCTCAGCGTGGATCGTATGTGTATTATTTTTATAAAAGCAACTTGTATATACTAGGAGTCAACTATAAAATTGTGGTTACAACTGGCGTGAGAGATGTTTGTAAGCCAAAGTCTAGACTTTCGACCCTCGCATTCTGCCAAAAAATGCCTCAGAATGCGTGGATCTTGTACATATTATTTTTATAAAAGCAACTTGTATATAACTAAACTAGGAGTCAATTTTTTTTTTTTTTTTTTTTATTTTTATAAATTTTTTAGGAGTCAACTATAAAATTGTGGTTACAACTGGCGTGAGAGATGTTTGTAAGTCAAAGTCTAGACTTTCGACCCTCGCATTCTGCCGAAAAATGCCTTACTATGGCCGCCATCTTCTCGTTGACCCTAATACTTTTGAGTTTAAGGAGCACATCTTTTCCTCAGCGTGGATCTTATGTGCATTATTATTATAAACGCTACTTGCATATAGCTAGGAGTCAAGTACATAAAATTGTAGTTACAACTGGCGTAAGAGATGCCAGTATGCCAAAGTCTAGACTTTCGACCCTCGCATTCTGCCAAAAAATGCCTCAGAATGCGTGGATCGTGTACATATTATTTTATAAAAGCTACTTGCATTTAGCGAGGAGTCAACTATAAAATTGTGGTTACAACTGGCGTGAGAGATGTTTGTAAGCCAAGTCTAGACTTTCGACCCTCGCATTCTGCCAAAAATGCCTTACTTGGCCGCCATCTTTCGTGGACCCTAATACTTTTGAGTTTAAGGAGCGACATCTTTTCCTCAGCGTGGATCTATGTGTATTATTTTATAAAAGCAACTTGTATATAGCTAGGAGTCAACTATAAAATTGTAGTTACAACTGGCGTGAGAGATGTTGTAAGCCAAAGTCTAGACTTTCGACCCTCGCATTCTGCCAAAAAATGCCTCAGAATGCGTGGATCTTGTACATATTATTTTATAAAAGCTACTTGCATTTAGCGAGGAGTCAACTATAAAATTGTGGTTACAACTGGCGTGAGAGATGTTTGTAAGCCAGTCCATACTTTAGACACTCGCATTCTGCCAAAAAATGCCTTACTGTGGCCGCCATCTTGTCGTGGACCCTAATACTTTTGAGTTTAAGGAGCGACATCTTTTCCTCAGCGTGGATCGTATGTGTATTATTTTTATAAAAGCAACTTGTATATAGCTAGGAGTCAACTATAAAATTGTAGTTACAACTGGCGTGAGAGATGTTTGTAAGCCAAAGTCTAGACTTTCGACCCTCGCATTCTGCCAAAAAATGCCTCAGAATGCGTGGATCTTGTACATATTATTTTTATAAAAGCTACTTGCATTTAGCGAGGAGTCAACTATAAAATTGTAGTTACAACTGGCGTGAGAGATGTTTGTAAGTCAAAGTCTAGACTTTCGACCCTCGCATTCTGCCGAAAAATGCCTTACTATGGCCGCCATCTTCTCGTTGACCCTAATACTTTTGAGTTTAAGGAGCAACATCTTTTCCTCAGCGTGGATCTTATGTGCATTATTATTATAAACGCTACTTGCATATAGCTAGGAGTCAAGTACATAAAATTGTAGTTACAACTGGCGTAAGAGATGCCAGTATGCCAAAGTCTAGACTTTCGACCCTCGCATTCTGCCAAAAAATGCCTCAGAATGCGTGGATCGTGTACATATTATTTTTATAAAAGCTACTTGCATTTAGCGAGGAGTCAACTATAAAATTGTGGTTACAACTGGCGTGAGAGATGTTTGTAAGCCAGTCCATACTTTAGACACTCGCATTCTGCCAAAAAATGCCTTACTGTGGCCGCCATCTTGTCGTGGACCCTAATACTTTTGAGTTTAAGGAGCGACATCTTTTCCTCAGCGTGGATCGTATGTGTATTATTTTTATAAAAGCAACTTGTATATAACTAGGAGTCAACTATAAAATTGTAGTTACAACTGGCGTGAGAGATGTTTGTAAGCCAAAGTCTAGACTTTCGACCCTCGCATTCTGCCAAAAAATGCCTCAGAATGCGTGGATCTTGTACATATTATTTTTATAAAAGCACTTGTATATAACTAGGAGTCAACTATAAAATTGTGGTTACAACTGGCGTGAGAGATGTTTGTAAGTCAAAGTCTAGACTTTCGACCCTCGCATTCTGCCGAAAAATGCCTTACTATGGCCGCCATCTTCTCGTTGACCCTAATACTTTTGAGTTTAAGGAGCAACATCTTTTCCTCAGCGTGGATCTTATGTGCATTATTATTATAAACGCTACTTGCATATAGCTAGGAGTCAAGTACATAAAATTGTAGTTACAACTGGCGTAAGAGATGCCAGTATGCCAAAGTCTAGACTTTCGACCCTCGCATTCTGCCAAAAAATGCCTCAGAATGCGTGGATCGTGTACATATTATTTTTATAAAAGCTACTTGCATTTAGCGAGGAGTCAACTATAAAATTGTGGTTACAACTGGCGTGAGAGATGTTTGTAAGCCAAAGTCTAGACTTTCGACCCTCGCATTCTGCGAAAAATGCCTTACTATGGCCGCCATCTTCTCGTTGACCCTAATACTTTTGAGTTTAAGGAGCGACATCTTTTCCTCAGCGTGGATCTTATGTGCATTATTATTATAAACGCTACTTGCATATAGCTAGGAGTCAAGTACATAAAATTGTAGTTACAACTGGCGTAAGAGATGCAGTATGCCAAAGTCTAGACTTTCGACCCTCGCATTCTGCCAAAAAATGCCTCAGAATGCGTGGATCGTGTACATATTATTTTTATAAAAGCTACTTGCATTTAGCGAGGAGTCAACTATAAAATTGTGGTTACAACTGGCGTGAGAGATGTTTGTAAGCCAAAGTCTAGACTTTCGACCCTCGCATTCTGCGGAAAAATGCCTTACTATGGCCGCCATCTTCTCGTTGACCCTAATACTTTTGAGTTTAAGGAGCGACATCTTTTCCTCAGCGTGGATCTTATGTGCATTATTATTATAAACGCTACTTGCATATAGCTAGGAGTCAAGTACATAAAATTGTAGTTACAACTGGCGTAAGAGATGCCAGTATGCCAAAGTCTAGACTTTCGACCCTCGCATTCTGCCAAAAAATGCCTCAGAATGCGTGGATCGTGTACATATTATTTTTATAAAAGCTACTTGCATTTAGCGAGGAGTCAACTATAAAATTGTGGTTACAACTGGCGTGAGAGATGTTTGTAAGCCAAAGTCTAGACTTTCGACCCTCGCATTCTGCCGAAAAATGCCTTACTATGGCCGCCATCTTCTCGTTGACCCTAATACTTTTGAGTTTAAGGAGCGACATCTTTTCCTCAGCGTGGATCTTATGTGCATTATTATTATAAACGCTACTTGCATATAGCTAGGAGTCAAGTACATAAAATTGTAGTTACAACTGGCGTAAGAGATGCCAGTATGCCAAAGTCTAGACTTTCGACCCTCGCATTCTGCCAAAAAATGCCTCAGAATGCGTGGATCGTGTACATATTATCTTTATAAAAGCTACTTGCATTTAGCGAGGAGTCAACTATAAAATTGTGGTTACAACTGGCGTGAGAGATGTTTGTAAGCCAGTCCATACTTTAGACACTCGCATTCTGCCAAAAAATGCCTTACTGTGGCCGCCATCTTGGCGTGGACCCTAATACTTTTGAGTTTAAGGAGCGACATCTTTTCCTCAGCGTGGATCGTATGTGTATTATTTTTATAAAAGCAACTTGTATATAGCTAGGAGTCAACTATAAAATTGTAGTTACAACTGGCGTGAGAGATGTTTGTAAGCCAAAGTCTAGACTTTCGACCCTCGCATTCTGCCAAAAAATGCCTCAGAATGCGTGGATCTTGTACATATTATTTTTATAAAAGCTACTTGCATTTAGCGAGGAGTCAACTATAAAATTGTAGTTACAACTGGCGTGAGAGATGTTTGTAAGTCAAAGTCTAGACTTTCGACCCTCGCATTCTGCCGAAAAATGCCTTACTATGGCCGCCATCTTCTCGTTGACCCTAATACTTTTGAGTTTAAGGAGCAACATCTTTTCCTCAGCGTGGATCTTATGTGCATTATTATTATAAACGCTACTTGCATATAGCTAGGAGTCAAGTACATAAAATTGTAGTTACAACTGGCGTAAGAGATGCCAGTATGCCAAAGTCTAGACTTTCGACCCTCGCATTCTGCCAAAAAATGCCTCAGAATGCGTGGATCGTGTACATATTATTTTTATAAAAGCTACTTGCATTTAGCGAGGAGTCAACTATAAAATTGTGGTTACAACTGGCGTGAGAGATGTTTGTAAGCCAGTCCATACTTTAGACACTCGCATTCTGCCAAAAAATGCCTTACTGTGGCCGCCATCTTGTCGTGGACCCTAATACTTTTGAGTTTAAGGAGCGACATCTTTTCCTCAGCGTGGATCGTATGTGTATTATTTTTATAAAAGCAACTTGTATATAACTAGGAGTCAACTATAAAATTGTAGTTACAACTGGCGTGAGAGATGTTTGTAAGCCAAAGTCTAGACTTTCGACCCTCGCATTCTGCCAAAAAATGCCTCAGAATGCGTGGATCTTGTACATATTATTTTTATAAAAGCAACTTGTATATAACTAGGAGTCAACTATAAAATTGTGGTTACAACTGGCGTGAGAGATGTTTGTAAGTCAAAGTCTAGACTTTCGACCCTCGCATTCTGCCGAAAAATGCCTTACTATGGCCGCCATCTTCTCGTTGACCCTAATACTTTTGAGTTTAAGGAGCAACATCTTTTCCTCAGCGTGGATCTTATGTGCATTATTTTATAAACGCTACTTGCATATAGCTAGGAGTCAATACATAAAATTGTAGTTACAACTGGCGTAAGAGATGCAGTATGCCAAAGTCTAGACTTTCGACCCTCGCATTCTGCCAAAAAATGCCTCAGAATGCGTGGATCGTGTACATATTATTTTTATAAAAGCTACTTGCATTTAGCGAGGAGTCAACTATAAAATTGTGGTTACAACTGGCGTGAGAGATGTTTGTAAGCCAAAGTCTAGACTTTCGACCCTCGCATTCTGCCGAAAAATGCCTTACTATGGCCGCCATCTTCTCGTTGACCCTAATACTTTTGAGTTTAAGGAGCGACATCTTTTCCTCAGCGTGGATCTTATGTGCATTATTATTATAAACGCTACTTGCATATAGCTAGGAGTCAAGTACATAAAATTGTAGTTACAACTGGCGTAAGAGATGCCAGTATGCCAAAGTCTAGACTTTCGACCCTCGCATTCTGCCAAAAAATGCCTCAGAATGCGTGGATCGTGTACATATTATTTTTATAAAAGCTACTTGCATTTAGCGAGGAGTCAACTATAAAATTGTGGTTACAACTGGCGTGAGAGATGTTTGTAAGCCAGTCCATACTTTAGACACTCGCATTCTGCCAAAAAATGCCTTACTGTGGCCGCCATCTTGTCGTGGACCCTAATACTTTTGAGTTTAAGGAGCGACATCTTTTCCTCAGCGTGGATCGTATGTGTATTATTTTTATAAAAGCAACTTGTATATAGCTAGGAGTCAACTATAAAATTGTAGTTACAACTGGCGTGAGAGATGTTTGTAAGCCAAAGTCTAGACTTTCGACCCTCGCATTCTGCCAAAAAATGCCTCAGAATGCGTGGATCTTGTACATATTATTTTTATAAAAGCTACTTGCATTTAGCGAGGAGTCAACTATAAAATTGTAGTTACAACTGGCGTGAGAGATTTTGTAAGCCAAAGTCTAGACTTTAGACACTCGCATTCTGCCAAAAATGCCTTACTGTGGCCGCCATCTTGTCGTGGACCCTAATACTTTTGAGTTTAAGGAGCGACATCTTTTCCTCAGCGTGGATCGTATGTGTATTATTTTTATAAAAGCAACTTGTATATAACTAGGAGTCAACTATAAAATTGTGGTTACAACTGGCGTGAGAGATGTTTGTAAGCCAAAGTCTAGACTTTCGACCCTCGCATTCTGCCAAAAAATGCCTCAGAATGCGTGGATCTTGTACATATTATTTTTATAAAAGCACTTGTATATAACTAGGAGTCAACTATAAAATTGTGGTTACAACTGGCGTGAGAGATGTTTGTAAGTCAAAGTCTAGACTTTCGACCCTCGCATTCTGCCGAAAAATGCCTTACTATGGCCGCCATCTTCTCGTTGACCCTAATACTTTTGAGTTTAAGGAGCAACATCTTTTCCTCAGCGTGGATCTTATGTGCATTATTATTATAAACGCTACTTGCATATAGCTAGGAGTCAAGTACATAAAATTGTAGTTACAACTGGCGTAAGAGATGCCAGTATGCCAAAGTCTAGACTTTCGACCCTCGCATTCTGCCAAAAAATGCCTCAGAATGCGTGGATCGTGTACATATTATTTTTATAAAAGCTACTTGCATTTAGCGAGGAGTCAACTATAAAATTGTAGTTACAACTGGCGTGAGAGATGTTTGTAAGCCAAAGTCTAGACTTTCGACCCTCGCATTCTGCCAAAAAATGCCTCAGAATGCGTGGATCGTGTACATATTATTTTTATAAAAGCTACTTGCATTTAGCGAGGAGTCAACTATAAAATTGTGGTTACAACTGGCGTGAGAGATGTTTGTAAGCCAGTCATACTTTAGACACTCGCATTCTGCCAAAAAATGCCTTACTGTGGCCGCCATCTTGCGTGGACCCTAATACTTTTGAGTTTAAGGAGCGACATCTTTTCCTCAGCGTGGATCGTATGTGTATTATTTTTATAAAAGCAACTTGTATATAGCTAGGAGTCAACTATAAAATTGTAGTTACAACTGGCGTGAGAGATGTTTGTAAGCCAAAGTCTAGACTTTCGACCCTCGCATTCTGCCAAAAAATGCCTCAGAATGCGTGGATCTTGTACATATTATTTTTATAAAAGCTACTTGCATTTAGCGAGGAGTCAACTATAAAATTGTAGTTACAACTGGCGTGAGAGATTTTGTAAGCCAAAGTCTAGACTTTAGACACTCGCATTCTGCCAAAAAATGCCTTACTGTGGCCGCCATCTTGTCGTGGACCCTAATACTTTTGAGTTTAAGGAGCGACATCTTTTCCTCAGCGTGGATCTTATGTGCATTATTATTATAAACGCTACTTGCATATAGCTAGGAGTCAAGTACATAAAATTGTAGTTACAACTGGCGTAAGAGATGCCAGTATGCCAAAGTCTAGACTTTCGACCCTCGCATTCTGCCAAAAAATGCCTCAGAATGCGTGGATCGTGTACATATTATCTTTATAAAAGCTACTTGCATTTAGCGAGGAGTCAACTATAAAATTGTGGTTACAACTGGCGTGAGAGATGTTTGTAAGCCAGTCCATACTTTAGACACTCGCATTCTGCCAAAAAATGCCTTACTGTGGCCGCCATCTTGGCGTGGACCCTAATACTTTTGAGTTTAAGGAGCGACATCTTTTCCTCAGCGTGGATCGTATGTGTATTATTTTTATAAAAGCAACTTGTATATAGCTAGGAGTCAACTATAAAATTGTAGTTACAACTGGCGTGAGAGATGTTTGTAAGCCAAAGTCTAGACTTTCGACCCTCGCATTCTGCCAAAAAATGCCTCAGAATGCGTGGATCTTGTACATATTATTTTTATAAAAGCTACTTGCATTTAGCGAGGAGTCAACTATAAAATTGTAGTTACAACTGGCGTGAGAGATGTTTGTAAGTCAAAGTCTAGACTTTCGACCCTCGCATTCTGCCGAAAAATGCCTTACTATGGCCGCCATCTTCTCGTTGACCCTAATACTTTTGAGTTTAAGGAGCAACATCTTTTCCTCAGCGTGGATCTTATGTGCATTATTATTATAAACGCTACTTGCATATAGCTAGGAGTCAAGTACATAAAATTGTAGTTACAACTGGCGTAAGAGATGCCAGTATGCCAAAGTCTAGACTTTCGACCCTCGCATTCTGCCAAAAAATGCCTCAGAATGCGTGGATCGTGTACATATTATTTTTATAAAAGCTACTTGCATTTAGCGAGGAGTCAACTATAAAATTGTGGTTACAACTGGCGTGAGAGATGTTTGTAAGCCAGTCCATACTTTAGACACTCGCATTCTGCCAAAAAATGCCTTACTGTGGCCGCCATCTTGTCGTGGACCCTAATACTTTTGAGTTTAAGGAGCGACATCTTTTCCTCAGCGTGGATCGTATGTGTATTATTTTTATAAAAGCAACTTGTATATAACTAGGAGTCAACTATAAAATTGTAGTTACAACTGGCGTGAGAGATGTTTGTAAGCCAAAGTCTAGACTTTCGACCCTCGCATTCTGCCAAAAAATGCCTCAGAATGCGTGGATCTTGTACATATTATTTTTATAAAAGCAACTTGTATATAACTAGGAGTCAACTATAAAATTGTGGTTACAACTGGCGTGAGAGATGTTTGTAAGTCAAAGTCTAGACTTTCGACCCTCGCATTCTGCCGAAAAATGCCTTACTATGGCCGCCATCTTCTCGTTGACCCTAATACTTTTGAGTTTAAGGAGCAACATCTTTTCCTCAGCGTGGATCTTATGTGCATTATTATTATAAACGCTACTTGCATATAGCTAGGAGTCAAGTACATAAAATTGTAGTTACAACTGGCGTAAGAGATGCCAGTATGCCAAAGTCTAGACTTTCGACCCTCGCATTCTGCCAAAAAATGCCTCAGAATGCGTGGATCGTGTACATATTATTTTTATAAAAGCTACTTGCATTTAGCGAGGAGTCAACTATAAAATTGTGGTTACAACTGGCGTGAGAGATGTTTGTAAGCCAAAGTCTAGACTTTCGACCCTCGCATTCTGCGGAAAAATGCCTTACTATGGCCGCCATCTTCTCGTTGACCCTAATACTTTTGAGTTTAAGGAGCGACATCTTTTCCTCAGCGTGGATCTTATGTGCATTATTATTATAAACGCTACTTGCATATAGCTAGGAGTCAAGTACATAAAATTGTAGTTACAACTGGCGTAAGAGATGCCAGTATGCCAAAGTCTAGACTTTCGACCCTCGCATTCTGCCAAAAAATGCCTCAGAATGCGTGGATCGTGTACATATTATTTTTATAAAAGCTACTTGCATTTAGCGAGGAGTCAACTATAAAATTGTGGTTACAACTGGCGTGAGAGATGTTTGTAAGCCAGTCCATACTTTAGACACTCGCATTCTGCCAAAAAATGCCTTACTGTGGCCGCCATCTTGGCGTGGACCCTAATACTTTTGAGTTTAAGGAGCGACATCTTTTCCTCAGCGTGGATCGTATGTGTATTATTTTTATAAAAGCAACTTGTATATAGCTAGGAGTCAACTATAAAATTGTAGTTACAACTGGCGTGAGAGATGTTTGTAAGCCAAAGTCTAGACTTTCGACCCTCGCATTCTGCCAAAAAATGCCTCAGAATGCGTGGATCTTGTACATATTATTTTTATAAAAGCTACTTGCATTTAGCGAGGAGTCAACTATAAAATTGTAGTTACAACTGGCGTGAGAGATTTTTGTAAGCCAAAGTCTAGACTTTAGACACTCGCATTCTGCCAAAAAATGCCTTACTGTGGCCGCCATCTTGTCGTGGACCCTAATACTTTTGAGTTTAAGGAGCGACATCTTTTCCTCAGCGTGGATCGTATGTGTATTATTTTTATAAAAGCAACTTGTATATAACTAGGAGTCAACTATAAAATTGTGGTTACAACTGGCGTGAGAGATGTTTGTAAGCCAAAGTCTAGACTTTCGACCCTCGCATTCTGCCAAAAAATGCCTCAGAATGCGTGGATCTTGTACATATTATTTTTATAAAAGCAACTTGTATATAACTAGGAGTCAACTATAAAATTGTGGTTACAACTGGCGTGAGAGATGTTTGTAAGTCAAAGTCTAGACTTTCGACCCTCGCATTCTGCCGAAAAATGCCTTACTATGGCCGCCATCTTCTCGTTGACCCTAATACTTTTGAGTTTAAGGAGCAACATCTTTTCCTCAGCGTGGATCTTATGTGCATTATTATTATAAACGCTACTTGCATATAGCTAGGAGTCAAGTACATAAAATTGTAGTTACAACTGGCGTAAGAGATGCCAGTATGCCAAAGTCTAGACTTTCGACCCTCGCATTCTGCCAAAAAATGCTCAGAATGCGTGGATCGTGTACATATTATTTTTATAAAAGCTACTTGCATTTAGCGAGGAGTCAACTATAAAATTGTAGTTACAACTGGCGTGAGAGATGTTTGTAAGCCAAAGTCTAGACTTTCGACCCTCGCATTCTGCCAAAAAATGCCTCAGAATGCGTGGATCGTGTACATATTATTTTTATAAAAGCTACTTGCATTTAGCGAGGAGTCAACTATAAAATTGTGGTTACAACTGGCGTGAGAGATGTTTGTAAGCCAGTCCATACTTTAGACACTCGCATTCTGCCAAAAAATGCCTTACTGTGGCCGCCATCTTGGCGTGGACCCTAATACTTTTGAGTTTAAGGAGCGACATCTTTTCCTCAGCGTGGATCGTATGTGTATTATTTTTATAAAAGCAACTTGTATATAGCTAGGAGTCAACTATAAAATTGTAGTTACAACTGGCGTGAGAGATGTTTGTAAGCCAAAGTCTAGACTTTCGACCCTCGCATTCTGCCAAAAAATGCCTCAGAATGCGTGGATCTTGTACATATTATTTTTATAAAAGCTACTTGCATTTAGCGAGGAGTCAACTATAAAATTGTAGTTACAACTGGCGTGAGAGATTTTTGTAAGCCAAAGTCTAGACTTTAGACACTCGCATTCTGCCAAAAAATGCCTTACTGTGGCCGCCATCTTGTCGTGGACCCTAATACTTTTGAGTTTAAGGAGCGACATCTTTTCCTCAGCGTGGATCTTATGTGCATTATTATTATAAACGCTACTTGCATATAGCTAGGAGTCAAGTACATAAAATTGTAGTTACAACTGGCGTAAGAGATGCCAGTATGCCAAAGTCTAGACTTTCGACCCTCGCATTCTGCCAAAAAATGCCTCAGAATGCGTGGATCGTGTACATATTATTTTATAAAAGCTACTTGCATTTAGCGAGGAGTCAACTATAAAATTGTGGTTACAACTGGCGTGAGAGATGTTTGTAAGCCAGTCCATACTTTAGACACTCGCATTCTGCCAAAAAATGCCTTACTGTGGCCGCCATCTTGTCGTGGACCCTAATACTTTTGAGTTTAAGGAGCGACATCTTTTCCTCAGCGTGGATCGTATGTGTATTATTTTTATAAAAGCAACTTGTATATAGCTAGGAGTCAACTATAAAATTGTAGTTACAACTGGCGTGAGAGATGTTTGTAAGCCAAAGTCTAGACTTTCGACCCTCGCATTCTGCCAAAAAATGCCTCAGAATGCGTGGATCTTGTACATATTATTTTTATAAAAGCTACTTGCATTTAGCGAGGAGTCAACTATAAAATTGTGTTACAACTGGCGTGAGAGATGTTTGTAAGTCAAGTCTAGACTTTCGACCCTCGCATTCTGCCGAAAAATGCCTTACTATGGCCGCCATCTTCTCGTTGACCCTAATACTTTTGAGTTTAAGGAGCACATCTTTTCCTCAGCGTGGATCTTATGTGCATTATTATTATAAACGCTACTTGCATATAGCTAGGAGTCAAGTACATAAAATTGTAGTTACAACTGGCGTAAGAGATGCAGTATGCCAAAGTCTAGACTTTCGACCCTCGCATTCTGCCAAAAAATGCCTCAGAATGCGTGGATCGTGTACATATTATTTTTATAAAAGCTACTTGCATTTAGCGAGGAGTCAACTATAAAATTGTGGTTACAACTGGCGTGAGAGATGTTTGTAAGCCAGTCCATACTTTAGACACTCGCATTCTGCCAAAAAATGCCTTACTGTGGCCGCCATCTTGTCGTGGACCCTAATACTTTTGAGTTTAAGGAGCGACATCTTTTCCTCAGCGTGGATCGTATGTGTATTATTTTTATAAAAGCAACTTGTATATAACTAGGAGTCAACTATAAAATTGTAGTTACAACTGGCGTGAGAGATGTTTGTAAGCCAAAGTCTAGACTTTCGACCCTCGCATTCTGCCAAAAAATGCCTCAGAATGCGTGGATCTTGTACATATTATTTTTATAAAAGCAACTTGTATATAACTAGGAGTCAACTATAAAATTGTGGTTACAACTGGCGTGAGAGATGTTTGTAAGTCAAAGTCTAGACTTTCGACCCTCGCATTCTGCCGAAAAATGCCTTACTATGGCCGCCATCTTTCGTTGACCCTAATACTTTTGAGTTTAAGGAGCACATCTTTTCCTCAGCGTGGATCTTATGTGCATTATTATTATAAACGCTACTTGCATATAGCTAGGAGTCAAGTACATAAAATTGTAGTTACAACTGGCGTAAGAGATGCAGTATGCCAAAGTCTAGACTTTCGACCCTCGCATTCTGCCAAAAAATGCCTCAGAATGCGTGGATCGTGTACATATTATTTTTATAAAAGCTACTTGCATTTAGCGAGGAGTCAACTATAAAATTGTGGTTACAACTGGCGTGAGAGATGTTTGTAAGCCAAAGTCTAGACTTTCGACCCTCGCATTCTGCGAAAAATGCCTTACTATGGCCGCCATCTTCTCGTTGACCCTAATACTTTTGAGTTTAAGGAGCGACATCTTTTCCTCAGCGTGGATCTTATGTGCATTATTATTATAAACGCTACTTGCATATAGCTAGGAGTCAAGTACATAAAATTGTAGTTACAACTGGCGTAAGAGATGCCAGTATGCCAAAGTCTAGACTTTCGACCCTCGCATTCTGCCAAAAAATGCCTCAGAATGCGTGGATCGTGTACATATTATTTTTATAAAAGCTACTTGCATTTAGCGAGGAGTCAACTATAAAATTGTGGTTACAACTGGCGTGAGAGATGTTTGTAAGCCAGTCCATACTTTAGACACTCGCATTCTGCCAAAAAATGCCTTACTGTGGCCGCCATCTTGTCGTGGACCCTAATACTTTTGAGTTTAAGGAGCGACATCTTTTCCTCAGCGTGGATCGTATGTGTATTATTTTTATAAAAGCAACTTGTATATAGCTAGGAGTCAACTATAAAATTGTAGTTACAACTGGCGTGAGAGATGTTTGTAAGCCAAAGTCTAGACTTTCGACCCTCGCATTCTGCCAAAAAATGCCTCAGAATGCGTGGATCTTGTACATATTATTTTTATAAAAGCTACTTGCATTTAGCGAGGAGTCAACTATAAAATTGTAGTTACAACTGGCGTGAGAGATTTTTGTAAGCCAAAGTCTAGACTTTAGACACTCGCATTCTGCCAAAAAATGCCTTACTGTGGCCGCCATCTTGTCGTGGACCCTAATACTTTTGAGTTTAAGGAGCGACATCTTTTCCTCAGCGTGGATCGTATGTGTATTATTTTTATAAAAGCAACTTGTATATAACTAGGAGTCAACTATAAAATTGTGGTTACAACTGGCGTGAGAGATGTTTGTAAGCCAAAGTCTAGACTTTCGACCCTCGCATTCTGCCAAAAAATGCCTCAGAATGCGTGGATCTTGTACATATTATTTTTATAAAAGCAACTTGTATATAACTAGGAGTCAACTATAAAATTGTGGTTACAACTGGCGTGAGAGATGTTTGTAAGTCAAAGTCTAGACTTTCGACCCTCGCATTCTGCCGAAAAATGCCTTACTATGGCCGCCATCTTCTCGTTGACCCTAATACTTTTGAGTTTAAGGAGCAACATCTTTTCCTCAGCGTGGATCTTATGTGCATTATTATTATAAACGCTACTTGCATATAGCTAGGAGTCAAGTACATAAAATTGTAGTTACAACTGGCGTAAGAGATGCCAGTATGCCAAAGTCTAGACTTTCGACCCTCGCATTCTGCCAAAAAATGTCTCAGAATGCGTGGATCGTGTACATATTATTTTTATAAAAGCTACTTGCATTTAGCGAGGAGTCAACTATAAAATTGTAGTTACAACTGGCGTGAGAGATGTTTGTAAGCCAAAGTCTAGACTTTCGACCCTCGCATTCTGCCAAAAAATGCCTCAGAATGCGTGGATCGTGTACATATTATTTTTATAAAAGCTACTTGCATTTAGCGAGGAGTCAACTATAAAATTGTGGTTACAACTGGCGTGAGAGATGTTTGTAAGCCAGTCCATACTTTAGACACTCGCATTCTGCCAAAAAATGCCTTACTGTGGCCGCCATCTTGGCGTGGACCCTAATACTTTTGAGTTTAAGGAGCGACATCTTTTCCTCAGCGTGGATCGTATGTGTATTATTTTTATAAAAGCAACTTGTATATAGCTAGGAGTCAACTATAAAATTGTAGTTACAACTGGCGTGAGAGATGTTTGTAAGCCAAAGTCTAGACTTTCGACCCTCGCATTCTGCCAAAAAATGCCTCAGAATGCGTGGATCTTGTACATATTATTTTTATAAAAGCTACTTGCATTTAGCGAGGAGTCAACTATAAAATTGTAGTTACAACTGGCGTGAGAGATTTTTGTAAGCCAAAGTCTAGACTTTAGACACTCGCATTCTGCCAAAAAATGCCTTACTGTGGCCGCCATCTTGTCGTGGACCCTAATACTTTTGAGTTTAAGGAGCGACATCTTTTCCTCAGCGTGGATCGTATGTGTATTATTTTTATAAAAGCAACTTGTATATAACTAGGAGTCAACTATAAAATTGTGGTTACAACTGGCGTGAGAGATGTTTGTAAGTCAAAGTCTAGACTTTCGACCCTCGCATTCTGCCGAAAAATGCCTTACTATGGCCGCCATCTTCTCGTTGACCCTAATACTTTTGAGTTTAAGGAGCGACATCTTTTCCTCAGCGTGGATCTTATGTGCATTATTATTATAAACGCTACTTGCATATAGCTAGGAGTCAAGTACATAAAATTGTAGTTACAACTGGCGTAAGAGATGCCAGTATGCCAAAGTCTAGACTTTCGACCCTCGCATTCTGCCAAAAAATGCCTCAGAATGCGTGGATCGTGTACATATTATTTTTATAAAAGCTACTTGCATTTAGCGAGGAGTCAACTATAAAATTGTGGTTACAACTGGCGTGAGAGATGTTTGTAAGCCAGTCCATACTTTAGACACTCGCATTCTGCCAAAAAATGCCTTACTGTGGCCGCCATCTTGTCGTGGACCCTAATACTTTTGAGTTTAAGGAGCGACATCTTTTCCTCAGCGTGGATCGTATGTGTATTATTTTTATAAAAGCAACTTGTATATAGCTAGGAGTCAACTATAAAATTGTAGTTACAACTGGCGTGAGAGATGTTTGTAAGCCAAAGTCTAGACTTTCGACCCTCGCATTCTGCCAAAAAATGCCTCAGAATGCGTGGATCTTGTACATATTATTTTTATAAAAGCTACTTGCATTTAGCGAGGAGTCAACTATAAAATTGTAGTTACAACTGGCGTGAGAGATTTTTGTAAGCCAAAGTCTAGACTTTAGACACTCGCATTCTGCCAAAAAATGCCTTACTGTGGCCGCCATCTTGTCGTGGACCCTAATACTTTTGAGTTTAAGGAGCGACATCTTTTCCTCAGCGTGGATCGTATGTGTATTATTTTTATAAAAGCAACTTGTATATAACTAGGAGTCAACTATAAAATTGTGGTTACAACTGGCGTGAGAGATGTTTGTAAGCCAAAGTCTAGACTTTCGACCCTCGCATTCTGCCAAAAAATGCCTCAGAATGCGTGGATCTTGTACATATTATTTTTATAAAAGCAACTTGTATTTAGCGAGGAGTCAACTATAAAATTGTGGTTACAACTGGCGTGAGAGATGTTTGTAAGCCAAAGTCTAGACTTTCGACCCTCGCATTCTGCCAAAAAATGCCTTACTGTGGCCGCCATCGTGTCGTGGACCCTAATACTTTTGAGTTTAAGGAGCGACATCTTTTCCTCAGCGTGGATCGTATGTGTATTATTTTTATAAAAGCAACTTGTATATAGCTAGGAGTCAACTATAAAATTGTGGTTACAACTGGCGTGAGAGATGTTTGTAAGCCAAAGTCTAGACTTTAGACACTCGCATTCTGCCAAAAAATGCCTTACTCTGGCCGCCATCTTGTCGTGGACCCTAATACTTTTGAGTTTAAGGAGCGACATCTTTTCCTCAGCGTGGATCGTATGTGTATTATTTTTATAAAAGCAACTTGTATATAGCTAGTAGTCAACTATAAAATTGTGGTTACAACTGGCGTGAGAGATGTTTGTAAGTTAAAGTCTAGACTTTCGACCCTCGCATTCTGCCAAAAAATGCCTCAGAATGCGTGGATCTTGTACATATTATTTTTATAAAAGCTACTTGCATTTAGCGAGGAGTCAACTATAAAATTGTGGTTACAACTGGCGTGAGAGATGTTTGTAAGCCAAAGTCTAGACTTTAGACACTCGCATTCTGCCAAAAAATGCCTTACTGTGGCCGCCATCTTGTCGTGGACCCTAATACTTTTGAGTTTAAGGAGCGACATCTTTTCCTCAGCGTGGATCGTATGTGTATTATTTTTATAAAAGCAACTTGTATATAACTAGGAGTCAACTATAAAATTGTGGTTACAACTGGCGTGAGAGATGTTTGTAAGCCAAAGTCTAGACTTTCGACCCTCGCATTCTGCCAAAAAATGCCTCAGAATGCGTGGATCTTGTACATATTATTTTTATAAAAGCTACTTGCATTTAGCGAGGAGTCAACTATAAAATTGTGGTTACAACTGGCGTGAGAGATGTTTGTAAGCCAAAGTCTAGACTTTCGACCCTCGCATTCTGCCAAAAAATGCCTTACTGTGGCCGCCATCTGTCGTGGACCCTAATACTTTTGAGTTTAAGGAGCGACATCTTTTCCTCAGCGTGGATCGTATGTGTATTATTTTTATAAAAGCAACTTGTATATAGCTAGGAGTCAACTATAAAATTGTGGTTACAACTAGCGTGAGAGATGTTTGTAAGCCAAAGTCTAGACTTTAGACACTCGCATTCTGCCAAAAAATGCCTTACTTGGCCGCCATCTTGTCGTGGACCCTAATACTTTTGAGTTTAAGGAGCGACATCTTTTCCTCAGCGTGGATCGTATGTGTATTATTTTTATAAAAGCAACTTGTATATAGCTAGGAGTCAACTATAAAATTGTGGTTACAACTGGCGTGAGAGATGTTTGTAAGCAAAGTCTAGACTTTCGACCCTCGCATTCTGCCAAAAAATGCCTCAGAATGCGTGGATCTTGTACATATTATTTTTATAAAAGCTACTTGCATTTAGCGAGGAGTCAACTATAAAATTGTGGTTACAACTGGCGTGAGAGATGTTTGTAAGCCAAAGTCTAGACTTTAGACCCTCGCATTCTGCCAAAAAATGCCTTACTATGGCCGCCATCTTGTCGTGACCCTAATACTTTTGAGTTTAAGGAGCGACATCTTTTCCTCAGCGTGGATCTTATGTGATTATTTTATAAAGCACTTGCATATAGCTAGGAGTCAACTATAAAATTGTAGTTACAACTGGCGTGAGAGATGTGTAAGCCAAAGTCTAGACTTTCGACCCTCGCATTCTGCCAAAAAATGCCTCAGAATGCGTGGATCTGTACATATTATTTTTATAAAAGCTACTTGCATTTAGCGAGGAGTCAACTATAAAATTGTGGTTACAACTGGCGTGAGAGATGTTTGTAAGCCAGTCCATACTTTAGACACTCGCATTCTGCCAAAAAATGCCTTACTGTGGCCGCCATCTTGTCGTGGACCCTAATACTTTTGAGTTTAAGGAGCGACATCTTTTCCTCAGCGTGGATCGTATGTGTATTATTTTTATAAAAGCAACTTGTATATAACTAGGAGTCAACTATAAAATTGTAGTTACAACTGGCGTGAGAGATGTTTGTAAGCCAAAGTCTAGACTTTCGACCCTCGCATTCTGCCAAAAAATGCCTCAGAATGCGTGGATCTTGTACATATTATTTTTATAAAAGCACTTGATTAACTAGGAGTCAACTATAAAATTGTGGTTACAACTGGCGTGAGAGATGTTTGTAAGCAAAGTCTAGACTTTCGACCCTCGCATTCTGCCGAAAAATGCCTTACTATGGCCGCCATCTTCTCGTTGACCCTAATACTTTTGAGTTTAAGGAGCGACATCTTTTCCTCAGCGTGGATCTTATGTGCATTATTATTATAAACGCTACTTGCATATAGCTAGGAGTCAAGTACATAAAATTGTAGTTACAACTGGCGTAAGAGATGCCAGTATGCCAAAGTCTAGACTTTCGACCCTCGCATTCTGCCAAAAAATGCCTCAGAATGCGTGGATCGTGTACATATTATTTTTATAAAAGCTACTTGCATTTAGCGAGGAGTCAACTATAAAATTGTGGTTACAACTGGCGTGAGAGATGTTTGTAAGCCAAAGTCTAGACTTTAGACACTCGCATTCTGCCAAAAAATGCCTTACTCTGGCCGCCATCTTGTCGTGGACCCTAATACTTTTGAGTTTAAGGAGCGACATCTTTTCCTCAGCGTGGATCGTATGTGTATTATTTTTATAAAAGCAACTTGTATATAGCTAGGAGTCAACTATAAAATTGTAGTTACAACTGGCGTGAGAGATGTTGTAAGCCAAAGTCTAGACTTTCGACCCTCGCATTCTGCCAAAAAATGCCTCAGAATGCGTGGATCTTGTACATATTATTTTTATAAAAGCTACTTGCATTTAGCGAGGAGTCAACTATAAAATTGTGGTTACAACTGGCGTGAGAGATGTTTGTAAGCCAGTCCATACTTTAGACACTCGCATTCTGCCAAAAAATGCCTTACTGTGGCCGCCATCTTGTCGTGGACCCTAATACTTTTGAGTTTAAGGAGCGACATCTTTTCCTCAGCGTGGATCGTATGTGTATTATTTTTATAAAAGCAACTTGTATATAGCTAGGAGTCAACTATAAAATTGTAGTTACAACTGGCGTGAGAGATGTTTGTAAGCCAAAGTCTAGACTTTCGACCCTCGCATTCTGCCAAAAAATGCCTCAGAATGCGTGGATCTTGTACATATTATTTTTATAAAAGCTACTTGCATTTAGCGAGGAGTCAACTATAAAATTGTGGTTACAACTGGCGTGAGAGATGTTTGTAAGCCAGTCTAACTTTAGACACTCGCATTCTGCCAAAAATGCCTTACTATGGCCGCCATCTTCTCGTTGACCCTAATACTTTTGAGTTTAAGGAGCGACATCTTTTCCTCAGCGTGGATCTTATGTGCATTATTTTATAAACGCTACTTGCATATAGCTAGGAGTCAAGTACATAAAATTGTAGTTACAACTGGCGTAAGAGATGCCAGTATGCCAAAGTCTAGACTTTCGACCCTCGCATTCTGCCAAAAAATGCCTCAGAATGCGTGGATCTTGTACATATTATTTTTATAAAAGCTACTTGCATTTAGCGAGGAGTCAACTATAAAATTGTAGTTACAACTGGCGTGAGAGATTTTTGTAAGCCAAAGTCTAGACTTTAGACACTCGCATTCTGCCAAAAAATGCCTTACTGTGGCCGCCATCTTGTCGTGGACCCTAATACTTTTGAGTTTAAGGAGCGACATCTTTTCCTCAGCGTGGATCGTATGTGTATTATTTTTATAAAAGCAACTTGTATATAGCTAGGAGTCAACTATAAAATTGTGGTTACAACTGGCGTGAGAGATGTTTGTAAGCCAAAGTCTAGACTTTCGACCCTCGCATTCTGCCAAAAAATGCCTCAGAATGCGTGGATCTTGTACATATTATTTTTATAAAAGCTACTTGCATTTAGCGAGGAGTCAACTATAAAATTGTGGTTACAACTGGCGTGAGAGATGTTTGTAAGCCAAAGTCTAGACTTTAGACACTCGCATTCTGCCAAAAAATGCCTTACTGTGGCCGCCATCTTGTCGTGGACCCTAATACTTTTGAGTTTAAGGAGCGACATCTTTTCCTCAGCGTGGATCGTATGTGTATTATTTTTATAAAAGCAACTTGTATATAGCTAGGAGTCAACTATAAAATTGTGGTTACAACTGGCGTGAGAGATGTTTGTAAGCCAAAGTCTAGACTTTCGACCCTCGCATTCTGCCAAAAAATGCCTCAGAATGCGTGGATCTTGTACATATTATTTTTATAAAAGCTACTTGCATTTAGCGAGGAGTCAACTATAAAATTGTGGTTACAACTGGCGTGAGAGATGTTTGTAAGCCAAGTCTAGACTTTGACCTCGCATTCTGCAAAAATGCCTTACTATGGCCGCCATCTTTCGTGACCCTAATACTTTTGAGTTTAAGGAGCGACATCTTTTCCTCAGCGTGGATCTATGTGATTATTTTATAAAGCACTTGCATATAGCTAGGAGTCAAGTATAAAATTGTAGTTACAACTGGCGTAAGAGATGAGTAAGCCAAAGTCTAGACTTTCGACCCTCGCATTCTGCCAAAAAATGCCTCAGAATGCGTGGATCTTGTACATATTATTTTTATAAAAGCTACTTGCATTTAGCGAGGAGTCAACTATAAAATTGTGGTTACAACTGGCGTGAGAGATGTTTGTAAGCCAAGTCATACTTTAGACACTCGCATTCTGCCAAAAAATGCCTTACTGTGGCCGCCATCTTGTCGTGGACCCTAATACTTTTGAGTTTAAGGAGCGACATCTTTTCCTCAGCGTGGATCGTATGTGTATTATTTTTATAAAAGCAACTTGTATATAACTAGGAGTCAACTATAAAATTGTGGTTACAACTGGCGTGAGAGATGTTTGTAAGCCAAAGTCTAGACTTTCGACCCTCGCATTCTGCCAAAAAATGCCTCAGAATGCGTGGATCTTGTACATATTATTTTTATAAAAGCTACTTGCATTTAGCGAGGAGTCAACTATAAAATTGTGGTTACAACTGGCGTGAGAGATGTTTGTAAGCCAAAGTCTAGACTTTAGACACTCGCATTCTGCCAAAAAATGCCTTACTGTGGCCGCCATCTGTCGTGGACCCTAATACTTTTGAGTTTAAGGAGCGACATCTTTTCCTCAGCGTGGATCGTATGTGTATTATTTTTATAAAAGCAACTTGTATATAGCTAGGAGTCAACTATAAAATTGTGGTTACAACTGGCGTGAGAGATGTTTGTAAGCCAAAGTCTAGACTTTAGACACTCGCATTCTGCCAAAAAATGCCTTACTTGGCCGCCATCTTGTCGTGGACCCTAATACTTTTGAGTTTAAGGAGCGACATCTTTTCCTCAGCGTGGATCGTATGTGTATTATTTTATAAAAGCAACTTGTATATAGCTAGTAGTCAACTATAAAATTGTGGTTACAACTGGCGTGAGAGATGTTTGTAAGTTAAAGTCTAGACTTTCGACCCTCGCATTCTGCCAAAAAATGCCTCAGAATGCGTGGATCTTGTACATATTATTTTTATAAAAGCTACTTGCATTTAGCGAGGAGTCAACTATAAAATTGTGGTTACAACTGGCGTGAGAGATGTTTGTAAGCCAAAGTCTAGACTTTCGACCTCGCATTCTGCCAAAAATGCCTTACTATGGCCGCCATCTTCTCGTGACCCTAATACTTTTGAGTTTAAGGAGCGACATCTTTTCCTCAGCGTGGATCTTATGTGCATTATTATTATAAACGCTACTTGCATATAGCTAGGAGTCAAGTACATAAAATTGTAGTTACAACTGGCGTAAGAGATGCAGTATGCCAAAGTCTAGACTTTCGACCCTCGCATTCTGCCAAAAAATGCCTCAGAATGCGTGGATCGTGTACATATTATTTTTATAAAAGCTACTTGCATTTAGCGAGGAGTCAACTATAAAATTGTGGTTACAACTGGCGTGAGAGATGTTTGTAAGCCAGTCCATACTTTAGACACTCGCATTCTGCCAAAAAATGCCTTACTGTGGCCGCCATCTTGTCGTGGACCCTAATACTTTTGAGTTTAAGGAGCGACATCTTTTCCTCAGCGTGGATCGTATGTGTATTATTTTTATAAAAGCAACTTGTATATAACTAGGAGTCAACTATAAAATTGTGTTACAACTGGCGTGAGAGATGTTTGTAAGCCAAAGTCTAGACTTTCGACCCTCGCATTCTGCCAAAAAATGCCTCAGAATGCGTGGATCTTGTACATATTATTTTTATAAAAGCAACTTGTATATACTAGGAGTCAACTATAAAATTGTGGTTACAACTGGCGTGAGAGATGTTTGTAAGTCCAAAGTCTAGACTTTCGACCCTCGCATTCTGCCGAAAAATGCCTTACTATGGCCGCCATCTTCTCGTGACCCTAATACTTTTGAGTTTAAGGAGCGACATCTTTTCCTCAGCGTGGATCTTATGTGATTATTTTATAAAGCTACTTGATATAGCTAGGAGTCAACATAAAATTGTAGTTACAACTGGCGTAGAGATGAGTAGCCAAAGTCTAGACTTTCGACCCTCGCATTCTGCCAAAAAATGCCTCAGAATGCGTGGATCTTGTACATATTATTTTTATAAAAGCTACTTGCATTTAGCGAGGAGTCAACTATAAAATTGTGGTTACAACTGGCGTGAGAGATGTTTGTAAGCCAAAGTCTAGACTTTCGACCTCGCATTCTGCCAAAAATGCCTTACTATGGCCGCCATCTTTCGTTGACCCTAATACTTTTGAGTTTAAGGAGCGACATCTTTTCCTCAGCGTGGATCTTATGTGCATTATTTTATAAAGCTACTTGATATAGCTAGGAGTCAATATAAAATTGTAGTTACAACTGGCGTAAGAGATGCAGTAGCCAAAGTCTAGACTTTCGACCCTCGCATTCTGCCAAAAAATGCCTCAGAATGCGTGGATCTGTACATATTATTTTTATAAAAGCTACTTGCATTTAGCGAGGAGTCAACTATAAAATTGTGGTTACAACTGGCGTGAGAGATGTTTGTAAGCCAGTCCATACTTTAGACACTCGCATTCTGCCAAAAAATGCCTTACTGTGGCCGCCATCTTGTCGTGGACCCTAATACTTTTGAGTTTAAGGAGCGACATCTTTTCCTCAGCGTGGATCGTATGTGTATTATTTTTATAAAAGCAACTTGTATATAGCTAGGAGTCAACTATAAAATTGTAGTTACAACTGGCGTGAGAGATGTTTGTAAGCCAAAGTCTAGACTTTCGACCCTCGCATTCTGCCAAAAAATGCCTCAGAATGCGTGGATCTTGTACATATTATTTTTATAAAAGCTACTTGCATTTAGCGAGGAGTCAACTATAAAATTGTAGTTACAACTGGCGTGAGAGATTTTTGTAAGCCAAAGTCTAGACTTTAGACACTCGCATTCTGCCAAAAAATGCCTTACTGTGGCCGCCATCTTGTCGTGGACCCTAATACTTTTGAGTTTAAGGAGCGACATCTTTTCCTCAGCGTGGATCGTATGTGTATTATTTTTTAAAAGCAACTTGTATATAACTAGGAGTCAACTATAAAATTGTGGTTACAACTGGCGTGAGAGATGTTTGTAAGCCAAAGTCTAGACTTTCGACCCTCGCATTCTGCCAAAAAATGCCTCAGAATGCGTGGATCTTGTACATATTATTTTTATAAAAGCAACTTGTATATAACTAGGAGTCAACTATAAAATTGTGGTTACAACTGGCGTGAGAGATGTTTGTAAGTCAAAGTCTAGACTTTCGACCCTCGCATTCTGCCGAAAAATGCCTTACTATGGCCGCCATCTTCTCGTTGACCCTAATACTTTTGAGTTTAAGGAGCGACATCTTTTCCTCAGCGTGGATCTTATGTGCATTATTATTATAAACGCTACTTGCATATAGCTAGGAGTCAATACATAAAATTGTAGTTACAACTGGCGTAAGAGATGCAGTATGCCAAAGTCTAGACTTTCGACCCTCGCATTCTGCCAAAAAATGCCTCAGAATGCGTGGATCTTGTACATATTATTTTTATAAAAGCACTTGATTTAGGAGTCAACTATAAAATTGTGTTACAACTGGCGTGAGAGATGTTTGTAAGCCAAAGTCTAGACTTTCGACCCTCGCATTCTGCCAAAAAATGCCTCAGAATGCGTGGATCTGTACATATTATTTTTATAAAAGCTACTTGCATTTAGCGAGGAGTCAACTATAAAATTGTGGTTACAACTGGCGTGAGAGATGTTTGTAAGCCAGTCCATACTTTAGACACTCGCATTCTGCCAAAAAATGCCTTACTGTGGCCGCCATCTTGTCGTGGACCCTAATACTTTTGAGTTTAAGGAGCGACATCTTTTCCTCAGCGTGGATCGTATGTGTATTATTTTTATAAAAGCAACTTGTATATAGCTAGGAGTCAACTATAAAATTGTAGTTACAACTGGCGTGAGAGATGTTTGTAAGCCAAAGTCTAGACTTTCGACCCTCGCATTCTGCCAAAAATGCCTCAGAATGCGTGGATCTTGTACATATTATTTTTATAAAAGCTACTTGCATTTAGCGAGGAGTCAACTATAAAATTGTAGTTACAACTGGCGTGAGAGATTTTTGTAAGCCAAAGTCTAGACTTTAGACACTCGCATTCTGCCAAAAAATGCCTTACTGTGGCCGCCATCTTGTCGTGGACCCTAATACTTTTGAGTTTAAGGAGCGACATCTTTTCCTCAGCGTGGATCGTATGTGTATTATTTTTATAAAAGCAACTTGTATATAACTAGGAGTCAACTATAAAATTGTGGTTACAACTGGCGTGAGAGATGTTTGTAAGCCAAAGTCTAGACTTTCGACCCTCGCATTCTGCCAAAAAATGCCTCAGAATGCGTGGATCTTGTACATATTATTTTTATAAAAGCTACTTGCATTTACGAGGAGTCAACTATAAAATTGTGGTTACAACTGGCGTGAGAGATGTTTGTAAGCCAGTCTAACTTTAGACCCTCGCATTCTGCCGAAAAAATGCCTTACTGTGGCCGCCATCTTTCGTGACCCTAATACTTTTGAGTTTAAGGAGCGACATCTTTTCCTCAGCGTGGATCTTATGTGATTATTATTATAAAGCAACTTGATATAGCTAGGAGTCAACATAAAATTGTAGTTACAACTGGCGTGAGAGATGCCAGTAGCCAAAGTCTAGACTTTCGACCCTCGCATTCTGCCAAAAAATGCCTCAGAATGCGTGGATCTTGTACATATTATTTTTATAAAAGCTACTTGCATTTAGCGAGGAGTCAACTATAAAATTGTGGTTACAACTGGCGTGAGAGATGTTTGTAAGCCAGTCCATACTTTAGACACTCGCATTCTGCCAAAAAATGCCTTACTGTGGCCGCCATCTTGTCGTGGACCCTAATACTTTTGAGTTTAAGGAGCGACATCTTTTCCTCAGCGTGGATCGTATGTGTATTATTTTATAAAAGCAACTTGTATATAGCTAGGAGTCAACTATAAAATTGTAGTTACAACTGGCGTGAGAGATGTTTGTAAGCCAAAGTCTAGACTTTCGACCCTCGCATTCTGCCAAAAAATGCCTCAGAATGCGTGGATCTTGTACATATTATTTTTATAAAAGCTACTTGCATTTAGCGAGGAGTCAACTATAAAATTGTAGTTACAACTGGCGTGAGAGATTTTGTAAGCCAGTCTAACTTTAGACACTCGCATTCTGCCAAAAAATGCCTTACTGTGGCCGCCATCTTGTCGTGGACCCTAATACTTTTGAGTTTAAGGAGCGACATCTTTTCCTCAGCGTGGATCGTATGTGTATTATTTTTATAAAAGCAACTTGTATATAACTAGGAGTCAACTATAAAATTGTGGTTACAACTGGCGTGAGAGATGTTTGTAAGCCAAAGTCTAGACTTTCGACCCTCGCATTCTGCCAAAAAATGCCTCAGAATGCGTGGATCTTGTACATATTATTTTTATAAAAGCTACTTGCATTTAGCGAGGAGTCAACTATAAAATTGTGTTACAACTGGCGTGAGAGATGTTTGTAAGCCAGTCCATACTTTAGACACTCGCATTCTGCCAAAAAATGCCTTACTGTGGCCGCCATCTTGTCGTGGACCCTAATACTTTTGAGTTTAAGGAGCGACATCTTTTCCTCAGCGTGGATCGTATGTGTATTATTTTTATAAAAGCAACTTGTATATAGCTAGGAGTCAACTATAAAATTGTGGTTACAACTGGCGTGAGAGATGTTTGGTAAGCCAAAGTCTAGACTTTAGACACTCGCATTCTGCCAAAAAATGCCTTACTCTGGCCGCCATCTTGTCGTGGACCCTAATACTTTTGAGTTTAAGGAGCGACATCTTTTCCTCAGCGTGGATCGTATGTGTATTATTTTATAAAAGCAACTTGTATATAGCTAGTAGTCAAACTATAAAATTGTGGTTACAACTGGCGTGAGAATGTTTGTAAGTTAAAGTCTAGACTTTCGACCCTCGCATTCTGCCAAAAAATGCCTCAGAATGCGTGATCTGTTACATATTATTTTTATAAAAGCTACTTGCATTTAGCGAGGAGTCAACTATAAAATTGTGGTTACAACTGGCGTGAGAGATGTTTGTAAGCCAAAGTCTAGACTTTAGACCCTCGCATTCTGCCGAAAAAATGCCTACTTGGCCGCCATCTTTCGTGTGACCCTAATACTTTTGAGTTTAAGGAGCGACATCTTTTCCTCAGCGTGGATCGTATGTGTATTATTTTATAAAAGCAACTTTGCATATAGCTAGGAGTCAACTATAAAATTGTAGTTACAACTGGCGTAAGAGATGTTTGTATGCCAAGTCTAGACTTTCGACCTCGCATTCTGCCAAAAAAAATGCCTCAGAATGCGTGGATCTTGTACATATTATTTTTATAAAAGCTACTTGCATTTAGCGAGGAGTCAACTATAAAATTGTGGTTACAACTGGCGTGAGAGATGTTTGTAAGCCAGTCCATACTTTA